>NC_133334.1:131930547-132180547 GCF_042186555.1 Aquarana catesbeiana | reverse complement strand
TTAACACTAGAGCACAAAATCTTGTGCAGCTGTGCATGGTAGCCAATCAATTTCCAACTTCAGCTTGTTCAATTGAGCTTTGACAAAAAAAAAGATGATTGCTTTTTATGCAGAGCTACACCAGATTTAGCACTCTCCAGTTTGTGTAAATCAACCCCAATGTGTCAATTTTTTTATGTATATGTGTGCCTTAAAACGTGCTGTAATAAATGCATCCACCAAATCTATATTTTCAGTAAAGTTTGTCTACTGTCCATACACGTATCTGTTTCTTCCTTGTTTAATTACTGGATTACATAATATCTCTCACAATGTGTGCCCATATATTCCGTGTCCAATCCACCATACACGGTGATGTGCCCACCACCTCCACCCTGATGCTCACACCTGATCTCTTTACCTAACAGTAATTAAGCCTTATGTGTGTTCTCTTTAAGCAGGGTGTTATAACCAAGAATGATGCTCTACGCTATGGTATCCAGCTGCTCCTCAGTCTCAGTCATCTCCATCCTGGCCCATCCTTCTTCCAATGTACATAAGAAGCTCAAAGAAGAAGAATATCCATAGTGCTTTGCTCATGTATATGACTATTTTTATTAAAATCCACCAAATATGCAATGTATACTCAACTTAAAAAATGAACATCAACTGTTGCACTATAGTGTATGTACAATGTAAACCAATAGAGTGGTCTCACATAAAATTGCGCCCCGTACACTTACGGTCCATGTGTTGTAATGTCATTAGCTCCTCCCTACGCATTATGTCACCAAATCACAAGACTTCTTCAACCCTACTACTGTGTGGCACTGTTTTAATATAACATATATATAACTTTTGGTGGAAATTACTAAAGATGGTAGCCTATGAAATAGCTCAGGCATCTCAGTATGTTGCAAACATGCTTTGTTTGGAATGGTCATTCCAGATGAAAGAGAGTCAGTCAACATTCTGACCCTAGCAATGTTTTTTTGTTCACTTTGAAGGCACATCATATGCTCAAATATGGGCATGGTGAGTAGACACCCATGGCAGGCATTCAATGCATTCATTTTGGGCCATCTAGACACTGACAAACCCCAAAAAGTTCAAAAGGGCATTATCCCATTTGTTTTATAAGCATGGATAAAGAATTACAGTGTTTTGGTCAAAGTTAGCCTTTTATCACCTGATATTTTACTTTTGGTTTGAAAGATTCTTCAGCGTAAAACATTGTCATAAGGTGTCATCTCTGAATGGATGAACTGTAACTACTTACTTCAAGTTACTTGTTTGTATTTTCATTAGTACTTGCGGACTTTTCTCTTACAAAACCAAAGACATATGATTATTAGTGACTTAGTAAAGAGTGTCTTACTATAATATGAAAACTCAATATGCTGCATCTGTTTTAGCCATGAAAGAGTTCTATAGCAATAATGCCAAAAGAAAAAGAAAATGTCCCCTTTAATAATGCTCGGCGCTAGGACAAGTTACTATTGATATGTAACCAGTGCTTTAGGCAGGAAAAAATGAGAGTCAAATGAAATACATCTTTGTTTCTTTCATTTCTATAATAACACAGAACTGTAGTCATGAATATATATAATAATTCTAATTACAGGTATGTCAAAGCATATGTGCAGTTTCATGCTACGGTTCAATAAGAACTTCAAAGCGTACTTGTACAATCAGCTTGTCATGAAGGAATGTATAAAATGAAATGACAACAATAAGTGGATTGAAATCAGAAATAAAGAAAAAGTACTGTAAGGATTTCTTATTTGGTACAAGTAACAAAAGCTTTAGAATTTTCCATTATCTACTTATGAGATTGCACAGCCAGACTTTTTCAAACAGTTCTCTAAATATTAGGCTGTACAATATACTAAAGTATAAATATTATACAGTATATAACACTATACAGCACATCACTATATTATATGTGAACAATGAAATTATAGAGGATTACATTTTCTGACTGTCAGTGTTCCTGCAGATCAGAGGAACACAGTCTAAAGCAGTGGTTCTCAACTCCAGTCCTCAGGACCCACCAACAGGCCAGGTTTGCAAGATAGCTGAAATACATCACAGGTGATATCACTTGCTGCTCAGTGATTGCAGGATTCTAGTCTGCAACTCCCCAAGGTAATACCTAAAATCTGGCCTGTTGGTGGGTCCCGAGGACTGGAGTTGAGAACCACTGGTCTAAAGCCTCATACACACAATGGGATTTTCCGCAGACAAAACCTCAGACTTTTGTCCGAAGCGTGTTGGCCCAAAACTTGTCTTGCATAGAAACGGCAAGCAATTGTCGGCCAACAAACATGAAGGTAGTGACGTACTACTAGCCGATAAAGAGGAAGTTCAATTGTCATATGCCACCCTTTGGGCTCCTTCTGCTAATTTCGTGTTAGTAGAAGTTTGGTGAGTGTTGATTCACGCTTTTTATTTTGCGCTTTTCTGTTCATTTCTGAACAGCCGTTCGTCAACCAGCCATGTTGGGCAATCGGAGGAGATAACATGTTATTTATTATTGGCCTTGGAGTTATTGCTTTGACCCAAGTCCAATCAAGGAACAGGAGGAGGAGGATTTCTTGGACCAAAAACTGGTTGCTTTAATAATGTGACCAATTATGTCATATGCCTTTGTTGCGGGAGCTCCAGGAGAATAGTCCGGATGATTTTCAGAATTCTCTCCGGATGACGGACCCCTGCTTTCACCAACTCTTGGCATTGTTGCCCCCTATATTAAGAAGCCGGACACATGAATGAGGATTTTATTTTATATTTTGGTTGAATAATAATGATTTGATTTGTTATATTTTCTATATTTTTGGTTAAGTTCTATTGGCAGATAGCATGTCTAATTTTATTTGTTTTCTTTTTTAATGCACAAAAAAAAATTGTGGAGGATAATACTTTGGCTATGTGTTTTACTTCAAATGATAGTTTGGGAGTAGGCAGTTACATTTTTAAAAATACAATGTAAAATTAACAAGGGACACCAACATAACTTGCCCAGAAAAAAAAACAAGCATAATAATATTATTCTTGATATCACTATAAAATAAAAGCCTTTTAAAATATGTTTGGCAGAACTCCATCAGTATCACCAGCAAAGCAGCTTCATTATTATCCCATTAAAGGAGAAGAGAATGTGCGCTGCATTTCGAGATTTCATAATTTGCCACGTCACGAATGTTAATTCTCCATTACGAATGCTAGTTTACAAGACCGTCCTTGCTTCCGAGCATGCGTACATATAACCCAATGTGCGGCGCTAAAGTGAACATATGCAGGGTGGCACACACATATAAACAATGTAAAATATATATATATATATATATATATGTATATATATATACACACACCGGTGTATATATAAATAAATATATAACCTCTAAAATACATTAAACATATCCCAAATATAGTGAAAGTGCTCATGATATTTTCAAGCAAACTATGATGATAGTCCATAAAAGTAACAAAGAAATAGGTGAAAAGATGGTGTCTTCATGCAATGTGCACTACCAGATGTACCCTCCCCTTAAGGGCTTTAAAAATGAGCCTGTAGTGAATGGCAACAGCTTAGATGATCATCGTGTGTTTTCCTCATTCGCATAGGGGTGAGATCATAGGTAGTGCTGTGGAGATACAGGACAGGGGAAATGCTGTACACCGGGGCTGCAGTCAGCTATCGATGCAATTTCATGTGCAGCTTGTTGACATCTGTGCGACTTCATTTAACAAATGTCAATGCAAGTCGCACTGAAATTGCACAGAAATAGTGTAGGAATCTTTTTCAAAGTCACTGCAACATGAGTCACAGTGATCTAACCTGTTCTATTGCAACATATAGGGAGCGACTTGATTTGTGACTTTGAACTGTAAAGTCGCATGACAAGTCGCACTGGTGTGAATCAGGACTTAGGCTGGGTTCACACTGGTACGACATGACAGTCATATGACTGTGCATCCGACTTTGCCCTGCGACTTGAAGTCCGACTTCAATGAATGGGATCCGACTTTGGTCCCAACAATACCAGGTCCTTTGTGTCTGGTATGAATCTTGAGGGGAATCTTCAGGCCAAAAAAAAAACCCAAAAAAATGTCATAGGGTCCCCCCTCCAAGACCATACCAGATTTTAAGGGGACCCCCCACACCAAAAAAACAGCTTGGGTCCCCCCAAAGTCCATACTAGACCCTTATCCGAGCACGCAGCCCAGCAGCTCAGGAAAGGGGTGGGGACGAGCGAGCGCCCCCCCCCCCTTCTGAACCATACCAGGCCACATGCCCTCAACATGGGGGTGGGTGCTTTGGGGCAGGGGCATGATGGGGCGGTGACATCACTGGGGAGTGGGGCCATCATGTAACATCACTGGGTAGCCACACCCCATGGCTATATAAGTAATGGTGCACGGTGGACCTAGCATTAAAGTGGGAGGGAGCCTCGGGAGAAGATCAGAGCAAGAACAAAGGGAGAAGACAGCAAAGAGTGGAGAACTGGCAGAGAGAGAAGACAGCAGAGAGAGGAGAGCAGGGAGAAGACAGCGGAGAGAAGAGAACCGTCAGTGGAAGAAGACATCAGCGGAGGGAAAAGAACCAGAGGAAGATGTCATCAGCAGAGGGAGAGTAACCGGAGGATGAAGACATCACGGGAAGGAGAAGAGACACCAGAGCTGCTTTAATAAATTGCTTTGTCAAAAACCTGTGTACTGTTTTTATTTTTGACACTTTTTTTTTAGGTGAATGGGTAGGGGTACAATTTACCCCATACTTATAGGGTAGAGGGTAGGGATTTGGGGGCCCCCTTGTTAAAGGGGGCTTCCAGATTCCGATAAGCTCCCTGCCCACAGACCCCGACAACCACCAGCCAGGGTTGTCGGGAAGAGGTCCTTGTCCTCATCAACATGGGGACATGGTGCTTTGGGGCGGGGGCACAATGCACCCACCCCCCCATGTTGATGGCATGTGGCCTGGTATGATTCAGGAGGGGGGGGCGCTCGCTCGTCCCCACCCCCTTTCCTGACCTGCCGGGTTGCGTGCCCGGATAAGGGTCTGGTATGGATTTTGGAGGGACCCCACGCCATTTTTTTGGCGGGAGGTTCCCCTGAAAATCCATACCACTTTGGTCTGGTATGGTCTTGGAGAAGGAACACTATACCATTCTTTTTTTTAATTTGGCGTGGGGTTCTCCTTCAAGATCCTCAGAGTATGAGTCGGATGCCAAAGTCAGATCAGTTAAGACAATGATCCGACTTTGATCTGACTTCAATGATATTCATTGGGCTGAAGTAGAGTTGCCACCTTATCCCTTTAAACCCGAACACCTTTGAATTACACAGGTTCTGAGGCCAATTAAATGCAGATAAGGCACCAAGTGAGTTTAATTACCACCTTAATCAGCCACAGAACCTTTGTAATTAATATGTGTTCGGGTTTAAAGGGATGAGGTGGCAACCATAGGCTGAAGTAGGATCAAAGTGGAACCAAAGTAGTGCAGGAACCTTTTTCAAAGCCGGACCAATGATTTATATAAATCAGGAAACCATTGATTTATATAATTTATATACGTCATGCGACATGTGCTCCCAATGTTAGAGCATTTATCGTACCAGTGTGAACCCAGCCTTATTGTCAAGGCTTAAACTGGCCATACACCTATAGATTATCTGAAGATTTTCTATGGTTAGATGGAAAAAGTGGGAGATTCCTCCATCCACAAAGTTTAGGGAACATGGAGAAATCTGTTGCACTTTTTCCATCTAACCATAGAAAATCTGCAGATAATCTATAGGTGTATGGCCAGCTTTAATTGAGCAAGCAGAAGTTAGAAGCTGATTGGTTACTATGCACAGCTGCACCAGATTGTGTGTGCACCAGGTTTAGTAAATCTCCCCCACAGATTTTCCAAACAGCCACACTTTCCAAAGCAATGGACCAATGATAAGTTTATCAGCACAGAATTCATTAATTGCACTCAAGAACTTCTGCTGAGAAGAAACATTATATGCCTCCTGAATGATCTTAAATATATAGAGTATAATGATAGCCAAGTGCCTATTTACTCACAACGCTCAGGTGCAGGTCTCTTTAACTTGGTTTCCCGCAACTCACTGGGTTCTCAGGCATGCCCAGGAAAAATATGTTTTTCTACTTCAACAGCTCAGAGAGGCCATACATGATGAGGCAGAGGAGTCTTGACAAGTAATCTGCAGCAAGGTGAGAAGCCCTCCACTCTCAGTGATAGCATATGAGCAGCCAGTCAAGAGCTTAATTGCACCCAGCTTCTCCAGAAGAACTAGTTACAGTTGGGAGCACATCCTCGATTGCTACCAGAGTACTCCAACAGTGAATGAGACCACCATATCAATAAATCATCAGTATTCATTATTTTAACATTTCATTTTGTTTTAAGGAAGTAATATTGATAAACATTTTTCCCCAGAGTCTATCTTTAAAAGGGATAAGATTTGATAAGATTGAAGATGCTAAAAATCAGGGGTTGCAGTAAGAAGGACATGGTCGCTACAGAGCTAAGCAACTACTTCTGGTGGTGGTGGTGGAAATGGTGGTTATAAACACTATGCTATGCGGTTCAATAGCCATGAGACCATTTGTTAAAAAAATGTAACTACACTTATTATCCAGTATATACTATGTAGTTTGAGAATCTTTGTAACATTTTTATGAAAGCAAACAGGATTCTGTATCATTTGAGGGTGTTCTTTCTACATGGAAAATGCAAAGACAAGCGTCCCTTTTACTGATTTTGCTATGGAACCCCTTCAGTTAAAGCCCTGACATAATGGATGAGATTTCAGAAATTTTAAACTGTAAAAAGGTGAACTTGAGATGAAATCAATGTAGCAGGTTTGCACTTTCTTTAATCATGAGCCCTTCTATTATAGATGCTATGAGGCTGTATCTACTGTATGCTGTAATCCAGTAGTTCTGAATGCATAGTTGACCTGGGAGTAAAAAGAACTAATTTGCACAACTATGTCTATTGATGTAAAATGAGGATTTAGATTTATGATTGGAGTAATACAAGGTACCATTGTGTTTTGCACTTTGTGTGTGTCTGTGCAATTATAGACAGATCCACCAATGCCATGGCAAATGCAGCAACAGTAGTGATGTGATTTGTAAATTCATGAGAAAAAGTCAGATTTGTAGTAAACTTTAACTCACAGATTGGTTTGATCAACCGTACTAGTAATTTCATAACGCATAGGATTTTCCACTTTCATTTTTTATTAAAGCTGCCCTATGAAAAAGAGAAGAAAGGATGCATATAAACTTTTATTGGCTTGCATTTATATTTGGTGTAAAAGGTCCAAGCTTTGGGGGTTATTTTCTCTTTAAATTGTATTAAACTCTGTGCTCTCCAAGCATACTGTTTGATAAGCCTTGAAAGACAAGTTTACTTGCCCCCTCCTCCCCCACATCCTCATGATTACTTACCTTCCTCCACAAAGCTTTCCTTCTAGTAATGTTCCCTGTGGATTCTCTTAGTGCACACATATGCTGCGGCACCATTCGTTCCTATGGGTGACCCATAATTCACAATTGTGACAAGGCAGCACAATGAAGGTCGTTGGAATGGAGAGGAAGGTGAGAGTTTAAAATGGCAGGTTACATCCAGGTGGGGAGGGGGGGATTTATTAAGGAGCATTTTACCTAGTGACATTTTTCCAGTGTTTTTAGTATCTTTTAACCTTTTGAAGTGACCTTATACTCAGCTAAGTCCACTGTTCATCCTTCTCTGGGACCATTTCCAGATGTGGGCACCAATAATCCAGCACTCTAGATGTTCCCACATTGATTCCCCTAAACCAACATTATCATATCATGTCCAGAGCTCTGCTGCTGGACAGACAATATAAAATGTCCATGTGACACAAGCAGTGAGATGGACATCTGACCATGGATTTGGGTGAGTAAAAAAGGCACTCATGTAGTTTTTCTTATGGAATAAACCAGTTAGAGGGGGGTGGGGTGTTGGCCAAAGCCCTTTAGATTAGAATTTAGAGAAGCTGCATTAACAGGTATATGTTAAATAGTCCAGAAATTAAGGTAATTGACAATTGTGTAACCTGGCTGTAATGTGTACTGTCATGTAATGGCAATAAGCTTTAATGTAGTTGCCAGGGGTATTTCCAGAATTTTGAAAAACCTGGGGCACCCTGACAAAGACCTTGCTCAGTAAAGCAAATTTTGGGTGTGGTCTTATGGGGCGAACAGTGGACAGGCCTAAAATGGTATGGTTCAATAGCATGTGCCTACTTGCACATATGCTTCACTCCTTGTACCCTCTAATAATGGAATATGTAATGTACAATATGACATATAGGGTGCAGGGGTCAGGAGTATGTAACATAAAAAGTACAAGGATCAGTATGTCAGAAACCATGAAATCACACCGAGACAGAAGTACAGTTAAATCACACTTGTTTAACTGGTTCAATACCGGGCCTTTTCACCCCCTTCCTTCCCAGACCAATTTTTAGTTTTCAGCGCTGTTGCACTTTAAACGACAATTGCGCGGTTGTGCGACGTTGTACCCAAAACAAAATTGACGTCCTTTTTTCCCCACAAATAGAGATTTCTTTTGGTGGTATTTGATCACCTCTGCGGTTTTTATTTTTTGCGCTATAAACAAAAGAAGAGCGACAATTTTGAAAAAAAACAATATTTTTTACTTTTTGCTATAATATCCCAATTTAAAAAAAAAAAATGTTTCCTCAGTTTCGGCCGATACGTATTCTTCTACATATTTTTGGTTAAAAAAAAAAAAAAAAATGGCAATAAGCGTATATTGATTGGTTTGCGCAAAAGTTATAGCGTCTATAAAATACGGGATAAATTTATTGCATTTTTTAAAAAAAATGATTTATTTTTTTTTACTAATAATAGCGGTGATCGCGATTTTTTTTCATGACTGCGACATTATGGCGGACACATCGGACACTTTTGACACATTTTTGGGACCATTCACATTTATACAGCGATCAATGCTATGAAATTGCATTGATTACTGTGTAAATGTGACAGGCAGTGAAGGGGTTAACCACTAGGGGGATTCAAGGGGTTAAATGTGTTTCCTAGGGAATGCTTATAACTGTAGGGGGTGGGGACGTACAAGGGGAGGAGACCGATCAGTGTTCCGCTGTTCTGGGAACACAGATCGCTCTCCTCTGAGCTGACAGGACGTGGATCTGTGTGTTTACACACACAGATCCATGGTCCGGCCCGGTTAATGGGCAATGGCGGGTGCCCGGCGGACATCGCGGCCACCGGGCACACGCACCGGGTCCCGAGCAACACAGCGGGCGTGCGCCCTCTAGGCTGCCTGGGAACCCGAGGCCATCATATGACGTCCACCCAGGATGGGAGATCCCATCTGTGGACGTCATTTGACTATAGGCGGGTAGGGAAGTGGTTAATAATAAAAGTAAAAAGAACAAACATAGTCAAAACATAGCCAAAGTTCAGTAACCGGAACGGATAGTCAGCCAAGCCAGAAGTCAGGGATCAAAGTAGTGGAACAGCAAGCAGGATCTGGAGCCAGAAGGGATGTCAGCAAAGCCAGTCTTTACACAGGAACGCAGGAGATGTTGACCAAGGCAAAGGCCGAGCTCCTCTGGACTGGCCGGCTTAAGAAGGCAGAACTGACGAGCGGGATATCAACAACAGCTGAGTAACTGGGGAGGGAGATGGGAGCTGGCAATTAGCCGACAGCTGAGCAGCCAGCTCTGAGAAGGAAGGGCTGAGCCCAGCCCTGACACAGTAAAATGCAGGGGTTGGTAATATCCAATGTGCAGCATGCAGAGTTCAGTAGTATTTAACGAACTGAGTGCAGGGGTCAGAGTATGTAATGCACAGAATACAGGAATTCCTTTCACCATGTTCAAACCTATCTCAGAACAAATCTTACTCTTCCAAAGAAAGCCTATCTTCCTAATAAAAATTTTCCTCGCCACAAACAGCAAAAGTCACTACTCCCCCCTAAAAAAAAACCCTGCATACCTTCATAAGCAAAAACCCTCCCTATCACTGAAAATCCTCCACTCCAAAGAAAACCTCTTTTCACCCTGTCAGAAAAAAAAGTCCCCAACCACAAAGAAATCCCACTTCACCCCATCAGACTGCCCCCTCCCCCCCTCAAGTTTGTTGTGTGCACAATTATATCTCTCACATCTACCCCAGCTTAATTATTAAACATGTGATAAGTGGAGACTGCCATCGCTGACCTTTCCTGAACATTCTAGTTGCCTGATTGATGCATTTGCTTCAATATTTGGAACACGTGTTCAGGGCAAACAGCCTGACTTCATTTGCTGCTTGAATGTCCTGGGTCAGTGGTTCATAAATCACTGAAGTCAGAGTCAACCAGGCAACCCCTATTTTCAGAAAAAGGTCAGGAAAGGCAGTTTGATATTTCTTTTACTACAGACATGCAAAACATGGCTTACTGTTACTTGCAAACTTGATGCATTTTACAGGATTTAGGGCCCGTACACACCACATGCAGTGCAGTGTTTTTTCCTGCATCAAAAATGCATAGAAAATAGGTTATATGGGTCCCAGTGGTATAGTTCATACCAGTGCAGTGAATTACAGTGCTTTTCAGTTCCGGTGTCTTGCCGAGAATGTTCCCTCGGAGGATAAGTTCCCCCCCTGTACTGCGCCTGCGCAGTACGGACTACTGTCAGCCGCCGGAGATAGCCGAAGCTCAAACGCTTCAATCAGCTGTACACGGCGCCTGCGCTCTGGGTCCAGGTTCCTTCCCCACCATCCAAGTGGACCTAGAGGGGGAATCTAAAAGAGCCGAGCGAAGCAAGGCTGTGCCCGAAGCGCGGCGAGCGAAGCGAGCCGGCGAGGGGCCCTCTTACAGGCGCCGTGTACAGCTGATTTTCAGCTATTGCGCTTCGGCTAGTTCCGCCAGATCCTACTGCGCAGGCGCAGCGCCTGCGCAGTAGAGGGGGGAACTTAGCCGCCGAGCTGAACTTTCTCGGCAGAACACCGGAAAAAAAATCTACAGGCTGCATTTTTTCCCATACAGAACTGTGCTGGAACATGGTAAAAAACAAAAAAATGCAACAAAAATGCACCGGACCCCAGTACATTGAAAAAAAGAAGAAAAGCAGGGCCCTCTGATTCCTACTGTATTAAAGTGTATTGTATTTGTACTGTCTACCCTCAAGCGCTACGTAAACTGCTGGCTCTATATAAATCCTGAATAATAATAAGAAAAAAAGCACCCAGAAATGCATCAAAAACGTGCATGCAAAAATGCATCTGGAATGGATCTGGAGGATGTTTTTGTGGTGTGAACAGTCACTTCACCTCATCAAGTAGTAACACATATATGCAGTCTCTCAGTGGGTGGGCCTTAATGCCAAGAGACCGCATATGTGTGTACCAGAATGTATACAGAGCTGTGCCAAGATCACACGCCTTGCGCGATCCTGCTACAGTTACCGACGGCTAACGGGAAAATCCTGGCTTCAACTTGCAATCGGTAGCTTTTTGATCCTGTGCCCGTTGTCACAGCCAATCACAGCAGTCATATGATCAGAAACCCCTTTCTTTTGCTATTCTTCTGTATCCTTGAGAGCCCTTTCATGACTATGTGCATGTTACCATGTGATTTTTTTTTTTTTTTTGTGCTTTGATGAACTTTGCATTAAGGCGGGCCAGTCTTTTAAATGGGTCTTTAATGAGCCTTAACACAAAAAACATTTACAAATAAGAAAACTGCATTATTTTTTGTTCAACACAGTACATCACAGCACTATGGTACACTAAAGGGCGGGTACATTTTTTTACACTATACATTATATATGCGATGTGTGCACATAATAATGCACATCATAGCTGTTGCACAAACCAATAGACATGTGCACAACCAAAAAAATTTGTTCATTTTCGTTTTCGTTTCATTAGTTTATAATTTTTTTCGTTTTTCGGGTCATTCGTTATGATCGCGATTCGTAAATTCGTTCATTCGTAAATTCGTAAATGCGTTCATTCGTACATTCGTTCATTCCTAATTCGAACATTCGTACATTTGTACATTCGTAAATTCATACATTCATAAAATCGTACATTTGTAAATTAGAAAATTCGGAAATTTGTAAATTCGAAGTTTGAAAATCCAAAAACCCAAAAATTCAAGAATCGGAAATAGTAACTAACTATTAAATTATAGGTATTGTAATTTCCTTTCAAACTTGACTGTCAGTGAACGTAACAAATACAAATTTAACCGAAGTTACGAATTATCCAAAATGAATGCTGCATCTAAACAAATGGAACGGAACAAATTAATAATCAATAATAATAATGTTGTTATTATTATTATTGTTATTTATTATTATTAATTCATTACATTCCATTCCGTTTTTTCAGATCATTCATAACTTCGGATAAATTTGTACGTGTTACGTTCACTAACAGCCAAATTTAAAAGGAAATTACAATACCTATAAATTTAAAGTTACTAGTAATTACTAATAGTTAAGTTATTATTAGTTAACTATTATTTCAAATTTCCGAATTTTCAAATTTACAAATTTACGAATTCACTAATTTACTAATGTACGAATGCACGTATGTATGAATGTACGAATGTAAATTGCGAATGTACGAATGTAAATTGCAAATGTACGAATGCCCGAATTTACGAATGTCCAATTTTATCGAATTTACGAATATTCGGAAAAAACGTTAAACGGGTTTTCGTTAATTCGGATATTCCCGAATTAACGAATTTGTCGAAATTCGTTAAAAAACGAATTCGGAACGAAACGAATTGCACATGCCTACAAATCAACATGTGCATGTAAGTGTTCAGGCGACCCTACAAAAAATGTTTTACCATACACCTGTTTGCATCTTTAAAATGAAATGTGATCCTTAAAGTGATACTAAAGTCTTGTTTTTTTTTTCTTTTGTTTAAAAATAACAAAAATGTCAGTGGTTTTACACAGAGCAGCTCAGATCCTCCTCTTTTCGGGTACCTCGCCGGTGCTCCTGGCCCCTCCCTCCTGCTGAGTGCCCCCACAGCAATCAGCTCGCTATGGGGGCACACAAGCCGAGCCGCTGCTTTGTTTGTCCATTCAGACACGGAGCTGTGCCTCTGCCCTTCCCCCTCTCTCTCTTCATTGGCTCATTGACAGCAGCGGGAGCCAATGGTGCCCGCTGTGTTTCTCAGCCAATCTGGAGGGAGAGTCCCGGGCAGTAGAGTCTCTTGTGCAACATCGCTGGATCCAGATGGGGCTCAGGTAAGTATTAGGGGGGCTGAGGGGGGCTGCTGCACACAGAAGGTTTTTTATTGTGCCTTTAGAACCACTTTAACACTTTGAAAAAACATCATGCGTTTGACTTACTAAAACTGGAGAGTGCAAAATCTGGTTAAGCTGTGCATAGTAGCCAACCAGCTTCCAACTTTAGCTTGTTCAATTAAGCTTTGACAAAAAAAACTGGAAGATGACTGGTTTTCTTTGCATAGCTGCACCAGATTTTTGCACTTTCCAGTTAGTAAATCAACTCCTATGTATACATTGGTAGTAAAAGTATTCCTCTATCTCTGTCCAAATCAGTACAAAAAGGGTTACAGGTTCCCATAGAAAACACAGAGTGATAATTTTTCTTATTTAATCTTTTCAAGATGATTCCTATGTAGTTGCCTTCCCCAAATACCATCCATTTGATAATATTTACATGAAAAAAACCTCCAAAGGAGAAAATTAGCCATTTCCTTTACTAATTTCTTAATGACCAATTGCCATTTATACGTAGATACAACAGTTCCCATTAAAATATGCAATGCTTTTAATAAATAAATACAGTTTTGTCTTATATCCTCAATTCTCTTTTATATCTCAGAGGAACTCATTAACCAAAACCATGTTATATGTATAAAATGAAGCCATGCATTCATTAAAAATTATATGTATTTTTAAATGAAAATATTGTAAGTACCTGAATGAGAGAGTGGTCAGACAAACTGCTTTCATACCTTCACAGGATTACTTTACTTATTGCTTAACTGAAGGTGATAAAAGGTCATTAGGTCACTGAACTGGCTGTAGAGTCTGGCAGGGTTATGTAACTCCAAGAACTGGATGGTCAGAAATATCTTTGGTAGGTAAAATAACTTCCACATATGTACTGTTTTTCATCTGTATATTTAGCTGTTGGCTTGGAACTCAGCTTTAGAAGAAAAGTTTGAGGATCAAAAATCACAAACAATCTCTACTGTCAAACAACTACTCACCTAGATGGCTGCAGCACTGATCCTAGCTGCAGCTGCCCCCACTGCCTCTACATTGAGAACTGAGAGATCAAAGACTGTTGATTGCTCAGTTCTCAGTCTTCAGTGAGCTGGGAGCCAGTGACTGTTACTGGCTTTCTGCTCTGCCTCTCCAGCACTCACTGGTGTTCCAGGCTGGAGAGAGGGCGAGAGCAGCTGGCTCAGTCCCCCCGGCTCAGTCCCCCAGGGGCTCATTGGGAGGCTGAGCCAGCTGCAAGTTCAGGCATCTGGGTAAATCTTAACATTAAATTCGAGATAAATCCACAGCCTGGATCGGCTGAGCGATCAGAGCAGACTTTAGTCCCCTGTTGGTTGAAAATGGGCCATAGGAGTGCAGAACAAAGTGTACTCCTGTGACTCACAGGAGAAGTAGGGATGAAGGAGCATTGGCTTTACTTCTCCTTTAACTGCTGTGCAGCTTAACATTTGTAAGCTGCTACTATAAGCTAAAGAAGGCTTAAAGTAAGCATGTCATGAGAGAAGGATGGTGGCTGTCGTTGCTAGGATTTTTCTCAAAATGCTTGTTGCCTGGTTGTGTCTGGTTTAAGTACTTCTGAGTTATAGCAGCAGCAAAAGAAAGTCAAAGAAATGTTAGATTTCCTTAAGTCTGCATTTGTTCCAAACTCAGACATTATTTAAAGCATCAGCATGACAGCCAGGTATGACAGGCTTCCTTGTAAAACAGCTAAATGTTAACATATTGTCCCCACTAACTAGGCTACCTAGATTTTTTTTCCTTCTTTTATGTCACATGGTTGTTATTAGGTAGCTCCTCCTTTTTTTATTAAACGTTGCTTCATAGTACAGCTCAGCTCAGAGCAAACCTACATGGTCTCATTTTGAAGTGGAGGGCCCCACAGGGCCTCCGCTTCTAGTCAAGTTGGCGCTAAGGCCTGCCACCTCTTGGCATCTACTGCCAACCATTTTGCAAATGATATAGCTGACTGCCTTTAGTGCCTGAGTAGGTGCTACCCCCCTCAAGCTTCAACACCAGTCTCTTAGTATATTCTGTTGTGATTTTTTTTAACATGGACTGCTAAAACCCTGGAGAAGGCAATGGATTTCCCCCCAAAATGTGTTGGCTGTATTTCATGATCTTAACCAACAATTGTTTTAAAAGTCCTTTACGTGAAAGAAACGTTTGTACCAGGCACTCCTTTATCACCTGAGTCCAATTAGAAGTTTTTAGGAACAAGAAAATATTAACTAGAAGGAATTAAAGCTGAGTCAGGAAGTAGTAATCTTCCTAGTGTTGAATGATTTTGCATGTGTATTAAGTGGATTCACATGAAAGCTGCAATATTGAAACCATTTTTAAGTTAAACTATTTTCCTGAAAAGACCGGAGCAATTCTGACATTTTAAACTCAAAGATCCTTTAGGCTACTTCCAAGAAGTAGTAGCAACAGGATTTTCACCACCTCAGCCAGCTGTGACTGTTGTAGTCTATGTAACGTCATGGCAAGCTTCCCTTTGCTGCAGTTACAGGTAGAGGTGTTCGACTAGAGGCATAGGCAACATATGGAAAGAATAGTTGTGGGCCAAATTGATTCAGTTTACCATACAGGTGCTCTCATGCTTAGTCTCCAGCATCCCTTCAAAAAACAAAACAAAGGCTAAGCATGTTTCTTAAAGGCTCTTCACCAAAAAAAAAAAATAAGCATAATCACTTGGTCAGATCATGCCTCAGTGACTATTACAATACAGGAACAACACTCATGTAATTCTACCCATTTATGGAGGAACAACGTATCTATACTCTCTAACCCGCTCTATCAGGGCCAAATATCTATGCTACTTGAAGAATATTTTTAATTTAACGATAATGTGGAAATTAATATGATCTCATTGTGGTGTGCACATAATGCTTACAGCAGAGGCTTGTTAATTCAAGCTGCAGCAATGGAAAAGAGGCAGAAGGCTAAAAATCTTATGGGACAGACATTTTATCATCCAAATAAAATCGCCAACGCATTCCAACGCATTCCAAAAATATTATAGTGATTTATATAATCTAGCAAATGACCCCAAGACCCTACAACCTACTGACTTTACTATAAACTCTTTCTTAAAATCAGTAATCCTGCCTAAACTAGGTGAGGAAACATTAGATGCTCTTAATTCACCGATCCTAGAAAAATAAATCTTAGACACAATGAAATCGCTTCCAGCTCATAAATCCCCTGGAAGTGATGGTTTTTCTGCAGAATATTATCAGACTTTCGCAACAATTCTCTCACCGCACTTACAAAAAATGTTCAATTATGCTGCCTCAATTGCCTCTTTTCCTGAAGAGATGCTACAAGCCACTATTGTAGCCTTACCCAAGCCGGGGAAGAAACCGGACTGCCCTCAAAATTTTAGACCAATTTCGTTGCTTAACACCGACTTAAAAATGTATGCAAAAATGATTTCAAATCGCCTAGCTATAATTACCCCACATCTAGTCAAAGCTGATCAGGTGGGTTTCGTGAAGGGTCGACAGGCTCCTGAGGGCACACGTTAGCTCTATAACCTTGTACATATAGCAGAAACTCGCTGGACCCCCACTGTCGTCCTGACGCTTGACACCGAAAAGGTGTTTGACAGGGTGCATTGGGGGTTCTTGAGTGCGACTTTGAAGAAATTCAGCCTTAGTGGCCCTATTTATTCAGCAATAATGGCCTTATACACAAAACCTTCGGCTAGAGTATTTACTTCAAATGTCCTTTCAGACTCGTTCCGCATCACCAATGGTACCTGCCAGGGTTGTCCTCTTTTACCTTTGATCTTCTCTTTAATAATGGAACCCCTGGCAGAGGCCATCAGGTCCTGCAACACAATTGCTGGTATTGACATAGGAGGATGCTCCCACAAAATTAGGTTGTTCACAGACGACGTTGTCTTGACACTAACCAGTCCGGCTTCTTCACTAGAAAGGGTACAAATGCTCTTAAACGACTTTGGGTTGGTTTCTTACTTTAAGCTTAATTCATATAAATCCTCCATCCTGCCTATAGGGTTGACAAGGATACTAAAAAAACACCTAAAGGCAACATTTCCTTTTCAGTGGGGTTCTAACAACTTAGCATACTTAGGGGTTACATTGACATCTCCAACAAGTCTCGCGTACGAAGCAAACTTTCCCAAACTGATTGGAATAATTAAAGACCTACAACAAATATTAATTGTCGTGGATAGGGAGGATTGCAGCTATGAAAATGATTCTCTTACAAAAAAACAAAATAAAAGTGCAGCAAGTGAATTTTCAACACAAAAGTGCACCAGGCCTGTAATGATAGGTTTACCTTCATAAACTAGGTTAGGCCCAGCCCATATCCCTGATGCCAAAGAATAAACATAGACACCACCATCATTACTGCTAAGCAATATTACCAGCAAATAAATCAGCACCTAAGCAATACCTTAGCTAGCCACCACACTTGAGATTTTCAGACTGCCAGTTAATTGTTTATCATCACACTATCCTAGGAAAAAGCCTTGGTTTCCCACACAAACTGATAATCCAAAGACATGTATAGTAGACACACAGAGGACTTCCACAGAAAAGACCGGGAGGATATCATAAATGCATTATTGAACCAATTTTTCAGCACATCACAGCCCACTTTTGTGAAGGTGAAACATCCTCCTGGACTCTCACTCTAGAAATCCTCTAAATGACTACCATGTACAATGTATATACAGTGTATATACTGTGTATGTGTGTATGTGCGTATAAACATTTTTATATATATATATATATATATATATATATATATATATAATATAATATAATATAATGTTTTATTTTTTTGTAGCGGTCAATCCACTATTGCCCAATTTTGTTGCTGTACCATCCTCCCACGCAATCAAAAATGAAAATGGGCCAGAATGCCTACACATATACAGTACATACACAAACACTCCTTAAAAATCCTAATGAGTCATTTTGCTGATTATTCAGTTTGCAAGAGGTGATTGTAGCCGTATTAGTGCACTTGTGACAGAAACAATTGAGTACTGTCCATGATACTTTTTTTATTTGCACTAACAATTTTTTAGGACAAGCTTTTGGAGCATGTCCCCTTCTTTAAGGTGCCAGTAGTACTAATTCATAAACGTTTTTTGCAGAATGTTAAAAAAAAACTAAATCTCTGAGGGAAAGGGGAAAAAAAGGAAAAACAGACACACTCAAACAAATGTACATGGCATTGGTAATAAAACTAGCATAGTGTCATCGCTATGCATTAATGTCTGTCAGTTTACCTCTCCATGTGTTCTGCTTAAGAGGCCAGCCACTCTCACCTGGCTGCTTAAGTATCACTCCCCAAAACATGGCTCCACCCCAGCCCCTATCAGGGAATTCTATATTAACCTGTGCACTGCAAGCCAGCTCTGCTGATCGATATTGTGTGTTTGGCTTTCGTGTGCGACTTGCTGTGTCCTCTACATCTGATTCCAGTTACCGATCTTGGCTTGTTCTTGACTATCCCTACCTGCTTGTTACCTCGACCTTTGGCTATCTCCTGACTATCCTTACTTGCTTGTTGCCCCGACCTTTGGCTATCTCCTGACTCCTTTGTTGTCACAGTCTGCTGCTTCCTCCCTGTAGTCTACCGTGAGTGTGAGCTGGGAGGCCCTAGGGGTCGCGACCTGGAGCAAGACTGCAGCTAAATCCATCACCACTAGGGGCCTCTGGTGAACACCTGCTGGCTCTTAGATCCTGTGCCCTGAAAAACTCATGCTTTAGCTCCCAGTGTCATCCGTGTTGGCACTACAGAGCACCTTCTCCCCTGTATAATCTAGAGCTCCAACTGCAGAAGTCAGCTGTAGGGTCCACTACCCCAGTGGGGTGCATCTGTTACCTGGACTCAGGTGACCTGACACATAGTGAGATAAGACAGGGAGGGCAAGCTATAGACTGGGGGTGGGGGAGGTGGGTGGAGGGATGACAGTCACAGAGAGGGTAGTAAAACTGTTGGATAATGAGTAAGAAAACCCATATTTAAGTTTAGAATTACTATATGAAAAACTGTCACCACAGGGTGGCACAATTTTATTCATGAAACATATTAAAGACATAAACACATTCAAAAACATGTAACTTTGTGAAAGTGAGCCTCTTGGCTCATCACTGTAGTCCATTTGGATTTAAGGCCACTGTTTGGCCACTGAGACATGTTTTTTTTAGTCACTTTCACAAAGTTTTATGTTTTTTAATGTGTCTATGCCTTTAATATGTTTCATAAATAAGAATTGTAAACCCTTTTTTAAATATGCCTATAAAGTCCACTCTTTTTGATTCCCCAATGGTTTCAACATATTTAAATTTAGGCTGTTATTTGTTGAGTCAAGTAGAATTATAATTTTTAGTTCAAAAGTTTTCCTTTCCTGGATTTTTCTGGAATTCCCTTTAAGAACTAAGACTTTGAGGTCTTCTATAGTGTGGTCCGGTTGTGATAAATTATGTTCCACAGGTGTGCAGAAACTATCTACTTTATATTCCTTGATGCTATGTCTGTGCAAATTCATCCTAGTTCGCAACATCTCTCCTGTTTTGCCAATGCAAGATTCTTTGCTACATTTTTTGCATTGGATGAGGTACACGGAGGTTACTGGAGGTGCAGTTGTATGATCCTGGGATATTGAAGGTCCCTTTTGTGTGTGTGACACTTTTAGATAGATTGATTTGGTTGCAGCATTTTTTATTGCAGGGTTTGCTTCCATTAGTTAGTGACTTCATAATCAGAATGAAGTTTCTTGCTGATTAGTTTATGTCTGAAGTTGGGTGGTTGTCTGAAAGCCAGCATTGGGGGTTGTTGGAATATTTCCTTCACAGTTTCATGCTCTGTTATGATGGGCTGTAAATCGTTGATTATCTTTCTTATCCCTTCTAGTGCTGGATTGAATGTGATGATTAGAGGTACACGGTTATTTGTTTTTGTTTTTTCTCTTTGTATTGAAGTAGATTTTCTCTTCTGGTTTACAAGGCCATGTTTATGCTGGTGTTGATGGTTTTGTCTTGGTAACATTTTTTATGGAAGGAGTCTGTTAGTGTTCTAACATCTGGGTCTGAACATATTTGGTGGTATCTGATGTCCTGGCTGTGAATAATGGCCTATTTATTGTGTTGAGGGTGAAAACTAGAACTATGGAGATAGTTGCATGGGTCAGTAAGTTTCCTGTATATCGAAGTGTGAAGCTTGTCATCCATGATGTATACTGTAGTGTCTAGGAAGCTGACATGTGTTTGAATAATCCATTTTTAGTTTGATTGATGGGTGAAAAGTGTTGATCAGCAAGTAAAACTGTTTTAGATTTTCTTCACCTTCTGTCCATATGATGAAAATATATCAATATAGTGATAGTATCTGTATGGCTTTTGTTGTATGCTGTTCAGGAATTTGTCCTCCAACTCAGCCATAAATACGCTTGCATATTGGGGTGCCATTTTACTTCCCATAGCAGTACCTATATACTGAAGATAGATGTTATTGCTGAAAGTGAAGTAGTTGTGTGTAAGAATGAATTCAATAAACTGTGCAACATCCTCAGTAGTGTATTTGTGGTTTGGTGAAGATGATAAGAATCTGTGACATGCAGCCAACCCATCCTTGTAAGGGATGTTACTGTACAAACATTCTACATCCATAGTGACTAGAAGTGTATTTGGTGGTAATTGCTGTATATTGTTGAGCTTGTTCAGAAAATCAGTTGTATCTTGCAGGAAACTCACAGTATTCATGACTAACGGTTTTAACATATTTTCTACAAG
This sequence comes from Aquarana catesbeiana, assembly GCF_042186555.1. Lineage (NCBI taxonomy): Eukaryota > Metazoa > Chordata > Amphibia > Anura > Ranidae > Aquarana > Aquarana catesbeiana. Next base: position 132,159,485 of record NC_133334.1, on the reverse strand, counting down.
GCCTGAGATTTTTGGGGTAAGTGTATTCATACCTGTTATGATGGGTCTGCCTGGATTTCTTGGCTTGTTAATCCTGGGCAGCATGTAAAAGTCCGCAATTTCTGGATTGTCTGGAATTGCATTAAGTTCTGAATGTAGGCGGGCTGGTGTTGTTTTAACGAGATCTTTTTAAGTGCTTAGTAAAATCCTGGGTCGGATCATAATCCAGTTTTTTAAAGTTAGTAGTATTTTCCAGCTGCCTCTGGCCCTCTTGTATATAATTGTTGGTATCCATCACAACAATTGCTCCCCTTTTAACTGCTGGTTTGATGATGATGATGGCCTGATTATTGAGTAAATCGAATACAGCTCTTCACTCCAGTGGTGAAAGATTATATAAAAATTTCTTTTGCTGGGTGGATATTAACACCATGTACATTTGTTTGCATGCATATGTTTTTCCTCTTTTTTTTTTCCTTTCCCTTTTGTGAAATAGTACTGCTGGGATCTTGAAGAAGGGGAAATAACTGAAAGCTTGTCCTGAAAAATTGTATGTTAGTGCAAAAAAAAAGTATCACGGCCACTTTAGAGCAGGTGTATGACATGAAACTCATGACTGCCAATGGAGCACATTTTTCATTTTTAACTAATCCTCTAGCTAAGAATATTGTCATTAACCCATTCATGGCAAGGGGTATTTTGTTAAATTGTTACATATTCATTCAGGTAAAAATGGTCTTAAATGGTCTTATTTATTTTAAAACCGTATTTCAGAGGCCCGCTTCATCTATTTGCAAGAAACACACTTTCGCTCAGACTCCATACCTAAACTCTCCAACCACATATACCACTCAGCTTTTCACGCCACTAACCCTGACTCCAAGACCAAAGGGGTGTCTATCCTAATCTCTAAACATGCAAATTTTCACTTAATTGACTCTCTCATTGACCCCAAAGGCAGGTTTATCTTCCTTAAAGGCACTTACGCCTCAAAAACAATCACGCTAGCCAATATATATTGCCCTAATGAACATCATGTAGCCTTCTTTAAGAAAACATGTGATCTGCTTTCCTCATTTCAGTAGGGAATAGACTTTAAGGAGGAGACTTTAATATCCCTTTGAACCTCATAGTGGATTCATCCTCAGGCTCCTCTTCCCTACCATATAAGGCTCTTTCCCAGATTAAATTACAACTCCAATATCTTACCTTACACAATACATGGCGTACCTTATTTCCATCCTGCAAGGACTATACTTTCTACTCGGCCCCACATTAGAAATATTCCAGGATTGACTATTTCTTCCTTTCCCAAACAGACCTACCCCTTCTACAACAGTCCACCATAGAACCCATGTTCCTGTCCGACCATCACCCGATCACGGTCACCCTCTCCTTCCCTGAAACTTACAGTAAAACAAAAATCTGGCTTTAAATCCATCCATTCTCAAAGACCCTATAACAAAAGAACACTTGAGTACCCCGCATCCACTTGTACTGTGTGGAAAACACCAGCCAGGAAATATCCACGATCGATCTCACTCTGGAAGCACATAAGTGTGTGACCCGAGGCGAACTAATAGCCTTGGCTGCAAAAAGCTAAAAAGGAATCCCAAGCGAATGTAAAGGCTCTGATCAAGACAATCGAAAACTTGGAAGCAACCCACAAGCGAACACATGCACAAGCTACCCTCCAGAAACTAATGCACACCCATTCCACTCTTCTTGAAGAACTAGGTAAAAGCACTAAGCGACGTTACATCCTTAGAGGATTTTCTACGAGCATGGCAATAAATGCGGACGCCTTCTTGCTCGATCAGTCCAACCCTCTAAACTTTCCTCCACAATTCACCATATACGGGATGCTGGGGGAACCCCTTTGGCCAAGAGTGAGGACATTGCAAAAGAATTTGAAAGGTTCTATTCAAAGCTTTACAACTTGCATCCTAGTCACTCAAACATCCGTTGAAACACGCATTAAGAACATTAGAGAAATTTTATCCCAATATAGCCCTAAACCACTTACTCCCCAGCAGGTCCACGAGATAGAGAGCCCTCTCTCGGGAGAGGAACTGGAGATTGCCACCAAACAGATGATACCGGGTAAAAGCCCAGGCCCGGATGGCTTTACCCTCTAAAATTATAAATCGTTTGTTGATGTCCTCTCTCCTAAACTCCTCGCCACTTTTAATGCACTAGCACTAACTGTCATTCCAAAAGAAGGTAAAGACCCCACCCAAGTAGCTAGCTATAGGCCGATATCAACGTAGACATCAAACTATACGCGAAGATACTTGAAAATAGGCTCCTCCTCTTATTACCTGGCCTTGTCTCCCTGTATCAAGTGGGCTTTGTTCTTGGCAGAGAGGCCAGGGACAACACTATCCATACTCTGAATCTTCACCATTGGCTGACATCTTCGAAAACACAAGGTTTCTTGCTTTCCCTTGACGCGGAGAAGGCATTTCACAGAGTGGCCTGGGATTATATGCGCAAAGTACTTAGGGCCTTAGGCCTGGAGACTCGTATGCTAGAACATATAATGTCTCTATACTCCTGTCTCACTGCGGCTGTAAAGGTCAATGGCCACCTGTCGGACACCTTCTCCATCAGCAACGGAACGCATCAAGGATGCCCCCTCTCTCCTCTAATATATATTCTAACTCTTGAACCTTTCCTCAACAGACTAAGACACCCGATATACGTGGAGTAATTGTGAAAGACAAGGAATTTAAGGTTGCAGCTTTTGCTGACGACATACTACTCTCCCTCACTTCCCCCCAAATTTCCTTGCCCAACCTCCTCAAAGATATTGATGCCTTCGGTATCTTATCTAATCTCAAAATCAACCACACAAAATCACACACCTTAAATGTCACCCTCCCTCCACAAGAAGTAACCCATTGCCAGGAATTCTTTTGAATCCATTGGGAAAAGGTGGCAATCACCTACCTCGGCATCCAAATTCCTACCTGCCTGTCGGACCTCTATATGAAAAATTTTCACACTGCCCTTACCAAAGCCCAAAAACATCTAAAGGACTGGATGTGCCTGAACGTCTCATGGTTTGGCCGTTCAGCCCTGATCAAGATGTTCATCCTCCCATGTATACTCTACCTAATTCAATCTGTCCCAATTCATCTTCCACCAAACTTTTTTGTGACCTATCAGAAAGCACACTCTATTTTCATATGGAAGAACTCTCCACTGAGAATTAAATATTCCCGTCTAACAATGCATAAAACTAAAGGGGGCATTGGGCTACCAGACCTACACAGGTACTACACAGCGTGTCACCTTACCAGAATCGCAGACTGGAACATACATACTCTAAAAAAGAAATGGGTCCACCTTAAAAACTCCTTTGCGCCTACACCACAGCACCTACTTCCCTGGCTACCTCACAAACATTGGCCACCAACCCTCTCTTCCCACCTGCTTATTTACCCCTCCCTTCTGGCATTTAAAAAATCTTCGCAATCTGGAACATTTGCGCCTATACCGGGCCCCTTAACCACATTGAGGGGAAACCCTGCTTTTCCTCCGGGCGACTTATACAAATTTTTACACCAGGAATGGCCCTTTTAGGATGTACTGGCCCTCCAGTTTTTCTCTGGTGGGACCCTCATCCCACTGGAGAAAATAAATGCCATCACTAGGACTGCCTCGTTTCCCTTCTGGACATACAGGCAAATCCACAACTTCCTCATGACGCATACTTACCAAGCCAACTGGACGAGACAGCTCACACCATTTGAATCCCTCTGCCACTGCAAAACTCCTCAAAGGCACCTCATATCCCTCTTATATACCCTACTCTCAGAAGAGATTCCCCATATCCTACACCCTTCACAAGCATCTTTGAACAGGGACTTACAAATACCTCTAACCGAAGAGGAATGGAATACAATATACGAATACAGCCACAAATGCTTACTAAATGTCGCCATTCAAGAGAATTGCTGCAAAATGATAACCAGATGGTATAGGACCCCATCTCACCTTCACAAATTCTCCCCTACCATCCCCAACACGTGCTGGAGATGTGAAAAGACAGAGGGCACTATGCTCCACATTTGGTGGGATTGCGAAAAAATACAACCCTTCTGGAAAGAAGTTCACAGCCTCATAACTCAGGTCACTACATTCACTCTAGACTATACTCCTGCCCAGTTTCTTTTGCATCACACATCATTAACAAAAAGGGATTAGTACAAATCATTGGCCATGCACATGGTAAATGCGGCTACACTCTGCATACCTACACATTGGCAATCTAAGAATGCCCGACAATCAGGGAGTGGCTTGCGAGAATCTTCAAAATAAAAGATATGGAAGAACTGATCCATATCTCTCAAGAACAAATCCACAAATTCCTCCTCACTTGGACATGTTGGACCCACTTTACGTCCACCGACTGTTAACGTCAGTACACTCCATAGAGTGGAGCTAAACAAACTGGCTTGGCCTCTTCATGGCCCGGGAGTTTGGGGGGGGGGCTGGAGAGCGGATCCACGTGAGGCTGACCGACATATACCCCTTCATTCCTCTCACTTCCCTCCCCCACCTCATTTCCTTCTTCTTCCCCTACTGCATCCCCTCCCCTTCTTGTCGTTCTATATACTCTTTTCTTTCTTGCTTCTCTTTCTCTGTCAGGAACTGAGCCACAACAGGATACGTTATCCTCATAGTTTTGGACCAGGATGAACCTTTACGCTACCTCCTACCCTTGGTTTTCCAGGGAGGGGAGGGAGGGGGAGGCAAAAATTGAAAAGAGAACATCCACCTTCAAATGCTATGTCTGGTTCTTCGGTTTTGTTCCTGGCCTATTCATTCTAGGCTGTTCTCACATATTGTATTCGTTAACTGTAACCTATGTGTAAAAGCTACTAATGTGAATGTACCAACTGTATGGTTTTCTTTGTTTATCTGTCCTATACTAAATAAAAAAATTGTTTCTGGAAAAAAAAAATGTATTTCAGATCTTTACCATGTAGTGAATTGTCTTTTGTTGTGATAAAACAGCAATAAACTTTTGTGATAAAACAGTGCTTTTGCAACGCTGCTTTGGCAGTTGATCACTATGATGTAAAAGTGACCACAAGGTGGGAGTCAATGTTTTCATCTCTGGGCACCATATTCCACAGTTTAGCCTGGTCAGAATAGGTTTACAGTGCACAGTCATATGTAAAGTACACTTGCATGCACTCCTGGTTACTTTAAATGAATAAAGATGGGGGATTAGTACTACGTCCTAGTTGGGTAGGTGTTGTGAATAGGCCTATGTCTCTTAGTAATTAGGGCCAAGTAATGTTTTACTAAATAAGCAAATGCAGTGTTACATTTGTTCTACTAATAATGGCAATTCAATGTGATCTTACCTAAAAAAAAAAAACTACTATAGACCCAAAAGCTGCTGTATATACAGTATATCTCCTTAAGGGATACAGTATCAAACAAATATTACCTTATTTTTCGCTACATAAGAGGCACCTAGGTTTTAGAGGAGGAAAACAAGAGAAAAATATTCTGAGCCAAATAGTGTACTAAAATATTGCCCATGAAATGCAGCCTGACCAGTCCCATGAAATGCAGCCTTACCAGTCCCATGAAATTCAGCCTGACCAGTGCCAATTAAATTCAGCCTGACCTGTGCCAATGAAATGCAGTCTTACCAGTCCCATGAAATGCAGCTTTACCAGGCCCATGAATTGCAGCCTTACCAGTCCCGTAAAGAGGAGCCTTAACAGTCCCATGAAATGCAGCCTGACCACCTTGCACAGACTGGCATTCACTGACAAGGACATCGGAAAGTTTCAGCAAATGGTGAGGGTGAAGATTATGGGGGACAGAGGGCATCCTTGTCTAGTTCCATTTGTGATCTTGAATGGATCTGACAGTGTATTGGACATATATACTTGGGATGAGAGATAGGAATATAGTGCTGAGATTTCCCTCTATATGGTGCCTTGAATTCCAAACTTACTGAGAGTAGCTTTGAGGTACCCCCAGTGGACCCGATTGAAGGCCTTCTCAGCATCTAGTGTTAGGGGAGTTCAATTGTGAGAGTGTGTCTTCGTCTATGGTTAGGAGTTGAAGGTCGGCCAGATATTTTTGAATCGCTTCATCTTTGGGTTGTATAGTGTCGGGCCATTCTGAAGATTATATAACGTTTCATAGTATTCTCGAAAAGGAGTTTGCTATATCCCATGGATGGAATATCTTAGAGTTAGTTCTTGGATTCAATAGATATGCTATTGAATTTTTTGTGCGTTGTGCTTTAAGTTGATTTGCTTGCCAGCCTTGTTACCTTGTGAGTAGTACATGGCTTTGATTCTATGTGTCTGTTTTTCATGATCTGAGAGCATAAGAAGTCTCAGTTCATGTCTACACGTTGTTAGGTCGGTGAGAGAGCTTGGGTCGTGAGTTTGTTTGTGGTGTGTTTCAAGGTTTTGTATTTTGGCGAGTAGGTTTTCAATCAACTGCAACCTGTGTTTCCGTTCTCTAGATGCCAGCTGTATCAACAACCCCCTAGTATATGCCTTATGAGTGCACCATACATTAGACATGTTTGATTCGGGGGGTTAAATTGAGTTGGAAGAATTCCTCTAATTGTACAGTCAGTCTTTCCCTCTATGTTTGGAAAAATAGAAAATAGAAATGCATTGTTGCGCCAGAGACGTGTCGGAAGGGCTCTGTGGTCTTCTGTCAAAGTTAATTTGATGGAAGCGTGATCTGAACAAGTTATAGACATAATTTCCAATTTGAGGATTCTATGTAGTAGGTTCAGGTCAGTTAGAAAGAAATCAATCCTTGAATATGATCCGTAGGGAGCTGAAAAGTAGGAGAAATCTCTTTCAGTGGCATGGATACACCTCCACGGATCATATAGAAGGTTCTTAAGGAAATCTTGCAAGGTTTGTCTAACATGGGAAGTTGGTTTTGAGACATCCATTTTTTGGTCTACTATGGTGTTGAAATTACCTACAAGTAGGAGTGAGCACTTACGAATCTTCTCTACTTTCCTGTAAAGAGAGTTTAAGAACTTAAGTTGGCCAACATTAGGCACATACAGATTTACAATAGTATAGGAGGTATTATTAATAGTACAGATTAGGATTATATATCGGCCCTTTTAGTCAGTGTGGACCTCATGCATTGTAAATGCTACCGAGGAGCTAATAGCTATAAGGACACAATTTTTCTTGACTGGGGCATTAGCAGTGAAAACGTGTGGATATTGGTGGTGGGAGCACTGTGGTGCTTTGACAAAATCAGATAAAGAAGTGGTGTTGCGCTAATCCTTTAAATAAACAAAAACTCTGTATGTGCTACCACAGTGATGGTGGGTATCTCAAAAATATATACGACAATAAATCATTGCTGCTAAGAAAGTGCCTCTATAGTAAAGAATGGTGTATAGTGATGGTATGGTTTCTAGCGAAAACAATATATAAATCTATACCTAACATACAGGTAATCCGCTAAATGCAACAGTCAAAAACCACACATACATGAAAAAGTGAATAGTGCTTGAGAATCGTTGTACACACAATAATTAAGAAAAAAACGCTAACTAAAGCATTCCTGGTCTTGAGTTGAACTGGTGTGCACCTGGTATGACTCAGCACACACCCAGGTTTAAATATGCAGTGTGAATAATACTTATAGTGTAATAAAAAATAACAATCTTAGTGCAACTAAGTGAAATGAAGTTCATTAATGTACATGCAACATACATGCAAACAAAAAAGGTGCTCCACTTAAAAATAAGTGCTCCACTTAAAAATAACTGTTCAGAGTCCATAAAATATAAAGATTGTGTAAAAAAATGTGATCCACTTGGTGCCAGGTATATGTGACAGTAGTGATTGATCTTCATGCAACACGGCACACACTGGTGGGCAGTGGCCCCTTACCTGAAGGTAATGGGGTACTCGCATTTAGCCACTTTTAGGCATGGCAGCCTTTTGTTGTAAAGCCACAGAATCAACCAGCTGTGGGAAATGGTGATGATGCAGTCCTATCTTGGTTTATCTCCTTAAGGGGCGTATGTTCCTTCAAGTAGTGTGTCGGGATCACCCAGATAAATCAAAAGAGGAAGATCCCACAATGGTATAATATTGTTTGATAAGGGTATAAATCTTTATTAAAATACACATGTCTTCACATAGAATCAACAGTACTGGGCGGAGATCCGATGAGCAACGAGCTTGTAATACAAAGCAAAAAATAAGAGTGCCTGTCCCGTCCCTACGTGTGACGTCACGGTCACGTGACTTCTTCAGGGATTACAGGGAGGCACTATGAATGTCCTTAAATAGCTCTCCATAGACTCTAATTGGCGGTCATTTTCCCGAAGCCGCCAGGAAGAGCTGGAGCGGCCATTTTGCCTAGGGCAGATGGGCGCAACCTTGTTCCTAGTCAGCCAATATTGACACCCGGGGCGGGCGCCGCACACTGATAGCCACGCCCAGTTTAGCCAATCAGCAGTCCCGCTATCCTGTACTGTCAGCAGAGGGGGAACAAAAACCTATGGCAGCCGAGCCACATATACGATCGCCCGTGCGCAGCGATAGCTGGCCTAGCTCCACACGGGCCGATGTTGGGCCAAAGCAGATTAAAAAATAAAATTTAGAAATTAAAATTAAAAACGGGGGGATATTCGAATATATTGGTATATAGGGTAAATCCCGATGATCGTAAGTATATAATATACCAATACCTAATAAAATTACATGTCCATATTAATAAGGCATAGACAATAAAAACAATCTGTATATAAAATGCATGTTAAAATTATATATATATATATATATATATATAAAATATATATATAAAAAGCCGATCGGTCGGGGAAAGGCATCCTCATATACAACAGATATATCAAGGTACATATATAGTCTGATAACAGTGTACAATATAAGGCGATCTTTAGTCATGGTAGGTACTGTGCACATTTAAATATACATCTAGATGCAGGAAGGGAGAGAACAATTATATATATCTATAGAAAGATAAATAAAAATTAACTAGTGTATCTATCACATAGTTCCTCAATATGTAATGGTGAGGTTAAAGATGTGTGAATAGGCGTAGTGACGGGATAATTAAAAAAACTCAGTATAAAAACACAAATATAAAATCATCCATATTATAAAATATTAAATGCCTTTCCCCGACCGATCGGCTTTTTATATATATATTTTATATATATATAATTTTAACATGCATTTTATATACAGATTGTTTTTATTGTCTATGCCTTATTAATATGGACATGTAATTTTATTAGGTATTGGTATATTATATACTTATGATCATCGGGATTTACCCTATATACCAATATATTCGAATATCCCCCCTTTTAATTTTAATTTCTAAATTTTATTTTTTAATCTGCTTCGGCCCAACATTGGCCCGTGTGGAGCTAGGCCAGCTATCGCTGCACACGGGCGATCGTATATGCGGCTCGGCTGCCATAGGTTTTTGTTCCCCCTCTGCTGACAGTACAGGATAGCGGGACTGCTGATTGGCTAAACTGGGCGTGGCTATCAGTGTGCGGCGCCCGCCCCGGGTGTCAGTATTGGCTGACTAGGAACAAGGTTGCGCCCATCCGCCCTAGGCAAAATGGCCGCCAATTAGAGTCTATGGGGAGCTATTTAAGGACATTCATAGTGCCTCCCTTTATCCCCTGAAGAAGTCACGTGACCGTGACGTCACACGTAGGGACGGGACAGGCACTCTTTGTTTTTGCTTTGTATTACGAGCTCGCTGCTTGTCGGATCTCCGCCCAGTACTGTATGTGTATTTTTGTGTGTATTTTAATAAAGATTTATACCCTTATCAAACAATATTATACCATTGTGGGATCTTCCTCTTTTGATTTATCTGGGTGACCCCGGGACACTACTTGAAGGAACATACGCCCCTTAAGGAGATAAACCAAGATAGGACTGCATCATCACCATTTCCCACAGCTGGTTGATTCCGTGGCTTTACAACAAAAGGCTGCCATGCCTAAAAGTGGCTAAATGTGAGTACCCCATTACCTTCAGGTAAGGGGCCACTGCCCACCAGTGTGTGCCGTGTTGCATGAAGATCAATCACTACTGTCACATATACCTGGCACCAAGTGGATCACATTTTTTTACACAATCTTTATATTTTATGGACTCTGAACAGTTATTTTTATGTGGAGCACCTCTTTTTGCATGTATGTTGCATGTACATTAATGAACTTCATTTCACTTAGTTGCACTAAGATTGTTATTTTTTAATACACTATAAGTATTATTCACGCTGCATATTTAAACCTGGGTGTGTGCTGAGTCATACCAGGTGCACACCAGTTCAACTCAAGACCAGGAATGCTTTAGTTAGCGTTTTTTTTCTTAATTATTGTGTGTACAATGATTCTCAAGCACTATTCACTTTTTCATGTATGTGTGGTTTTTGACTGTTGCATTTAGCGGATTACCTGTATGTTAGGTATATATTTATATATTGTTTTCGCTAGAAACCATACCATCACTATACACCATTCTTTACTATAGAGGCACTTTCTTAGCAGCAATGATTTATTGTCGTATATATTTTTGAGATACCCACCATCACTCTGGTAGCACATACGGAGTTTTTGTTTATTTAAAGGATTAGCGCAACACCACTTCTTTATCTGATTTTGTTATAGCTAGGGGCAGGCTGTACCCTTACGTTGTAGGCTGCTTTTCCTGACTTTATACATATTTTTTTGGCTTCAAGGTGTGTTGGGAGAGGTCCACAAATAGATGAATCCCTGCGTAGGGGTCTGGGAGCGGGTTCGATTGTCTGGTGAGTTGAAGTAACTTCTCTTAGACATGAAAAAAATGTATTCTAGTGATAATATCCCTAGGAATATGTTCCGAGAGATATGGAGGTTTGGGCAGTCTGTGTGCCCTGTCGATAACAATTTCTTGCGCTGGGATTTCTGGTAGTAGGATGGTCATCATTTGATGTATGCAACATTTCAGGTCGCCCGGCAGTACAGACTCAGCCACCCCTCTGAATTTAAGGTTGTTTCGCCTAGATCGGTCTTCGAGGTCTGCGATTTTCATTTTGATCTGTGTGATGGCGTCCCCTGTATCTGTGTGTGCATCCACTAAGTCATTGTGGGCCTCTGCATACGCTCCCATTCTGCCCTCCATGTGGTCGACAATGTCCCCTAGCTCTGCTACTTCAGCTTTTAATGAGGAGATTGCTGAAAGCATGTCTCTGTGCAGTGTGCTGCAGAGAGATACTAGTATGCTTTTTAATGTAGTGTCCACAATCGGTTGCCCTGTGGTGGGGAATTGTGTAATGGGGTCCAGAGAATCTGCGGCCTCCTCCATGCTGCCCACTTCCTCCTCCTCCTCATCTGTGTCATGCAGGACAGGGTCCAGTCTGGGTCTGGATTTCTGGGGGTTGTGGGAAGGGGAGCTGTGGTTACTTGCCTGCCCCAAGTGATGAGGAGTCTGTTTCATTTGTGTGTCCAGCCTGTGTGGTTTGGAGCGGTTCTTGTCTCGTGTTGCAGTGGCTGAGGAGGTTCCGGACCTGAGTGAACATGTCCGCAAGCTTGCGGGGGGGCCACTCTGGTATTCCCGCTTGCTCATTTTCGCTCCAGTGCTGGGCCGAGTGCTTCTCCTGCACGGAGATGAGATTTTCTAAGCCCGAGTTGCTGCATGCCGCTATCGGAAGCCTGTGTGTCCCGGTGCTCTCCTACACTGCGGCCATCTTCCGCACTGCCGGCCACGCCCCCCCTGACAAGGACATCATCACATTTCCCTGTCACTCAGATAGAAGACAGAGCAGCCCGAGCGACCGCCGTGGCCGTACTCCATTCCACCGCTTGGGCTGCTCTGTCTTTGGCTGAGTGACAAGCTCAGCGAGGAGATCGCCCGGCACTCGCAGGGGGCTTGGGATGTCTGTACTCCTCTCTCCTGCCTTTCTTCTGCCGCTATTGTAACATGGTGGCGGCAGGGGGGGTTCTGGTAAATGTTCGCTCCATAAGACGCTCATACATTTCCACCCATTTTTTGTGAAGGAAAAAACGCATCCTATGGAGTGAAAAATACGATACATCACTAAATTCCAAATAAATCTTTAAACAGGGCTGATGCAAGGATTTTTGACACCCTAGGCGAAACCTCATTTTGCAGCCCCTCCCCTGGCTCCACCCCTGATCCCACCCCTTTCCCCTGCCCATGTATACCCCACCTTTTTAATGAAGTGCCCATCAAAAATGAAGCCTCACCAGCGCTCATCAATGCAGCCTCAACAGTGCTCATCAAATGCAGCCTCACCAGTGCGCATAAAATGCAGCCTCACCGGTGCCCATCTATGCAGCCTCACCAGCGCTCATCAAATGTAGCCTGCCAGCACCCAGCAATCCAGCCTCACCAGTGCCCATCAATGCAGCCTCACCAGTGCCCATCAAATGCAGCCTCACCAGCGCCCATCAATGCAGCCCCACCAGTGCCCATTAAATGCAGCCTCACCAGTGCCCATCAAATGCAGCCTCACTAGTGCTCATCAAATGCAGCCTACCAGCTCTCATCAGTGCATCCTACCAGCGCCCATCAATGTAGCTGACCAGTGCCCATCAATGCAGCCTTACCAGTCCCATAAAATACAGCCTTACCAGTCCCATAAAATTCAGCCTTAACAGTCCCATGAAATGCAGCCTCACCACCTTGCACAGACTGGCATTCCCTGACGAGAACATCATCACATTTTCCTGTCACTCAGATAGAAGACAGAGCAGCCCGAGCGACCACTGCAGCTGTACTCCATTCCGCCGATTGGGCTGCTCTCTCTGGCTGAGTGACAAGCTCAGCAGGGAGATCGCCCGGCGCTTGCGGAGGCTTGGGATGTCTGTCCTCCTCTCTCCTGCCTCTCTTCTGCCGTTATTGTAACATGGCGGCGGTGGCGGGGGGGGTTTCTGGTCAATATTCGCTCCATAAGACGCACATACATCTCCCCCCGTTTTTTGGGAAGAAAAAAGTGCATCTTATGGAGTGAAAAATATGATACATCACTAAATTCCAAATAAATCTCTAAACAGGACTGGTGCAAGGATTTTTGACACCCTAGGCGAAACCTCATTTTGCAGCCCCTCCCCTGGCTCCACCCCTGATCCCACCCCCTTTCCCCTGCCCATGTATACCCCACCTTTTTAATGAAGTGCCCATCAAAAATGAAGCCTCACCAGCGCTCATCAATGCAGCATCACCAGCGCTCATCAAAGGCAGCCTCACCAGCTCCCATCAATGCAGCCCCACCAGTGCCCATCAAATGTAGCTTCACCAGTGCCCATCAAATGCAGCCTACCAGCGCCCATCAAATGCAGCCTAGCGGCACTTATCAAAGCAGCCTACCAGCACCCATCAATGCAGTCTACCAGCGCCCATCAATGCAGCCTACCAGCACCCATCAAATGCAGCCTACCAGTGCCCATCAATGAATGTTTGCTTGCTTCCATTCATTCCGGAGTCCTCCGCCGCTGCTGCACCTCTGATATGTGCGAAGGCGGCTGCCTGCTGATGCTGAGACTTAGTTGCTTGCCACAGACAGAAGAGAGTAGAAACACCAGTGGCCAGGCGCCCTAGGCAGGAGAGTGGCCTAGGCGGCTGCCCAGTTTGCCTTGTGGTAGCACTGGCCCTGTCTCTAAATGGATGCTAGATAAAATGAATGAACACATATCTTACTAGAAAATTTCTCAGATCAATAAACAGAAAACAAACAGTAAATGCATATAAAGTGCAAATATCAATATACACAGTGAATATCAGCATGCACAAAGAATTCACAATTTGCATAAAGTATAAATATCAGCATGCACTAAAATGTGCATATAACAAAAAAGTTCCAAGTTCAAATCAAAATTCCATTACAAATGCCAGAGAATACAGTGAAATGCATAAAGAAGAATTCTCAGACCTTTTCTTTTAACTTTTATTTAACCCTTTGGGGGACCAGGTAAATGACACTAATTTGGTCATGTGGGAATAAATTCAGCGTGTATGCTGACATTCACATGTGTATGACATTTGTGCTTAAAGTGGAAGTCATTTTTTTTCATCTTTCCATATATTAAATCTTCTGCCCTTGTTAAAACTTTAAACTTTGGATAGTAAAACATTTTTTTCTGCCAGTAAATACCTTATACAGCCCACTTCATGTTTCTTGTCTGGAAAAAGCCTAGGCATATGACATCATGCACAGCTCTCTCTCTCACTCTTGTGAGAGTTTGCCAGTAAGGGAGGGGGAATGAGTCATAAGAGGGCCAATGAAAGCTTCAGAGCTGGAGGTGTGCCTCTGTGTGTCTGTGTAAATCCAGGAAGTGAACAGGCAGCAGCTTCAGCTGCCCACAGTTAAAATGATTGCAGCCAGACTCAGTGAAGGAAGATTTCTGCAGCATATTTGGCAAGTACAGAATCACAGTATATGTAAAATAATATGCAAAATGGTTGGAGGGAAGCTTCAGGATGGCAAAGATGTTTTTATTACAAATTATTTGAGCAGACTACCGTTCCTTTTTAATATGAATTTACTTTGTGTTTTATATTTAATTTTATGGGATATTTTAGGTAAGATATGTGATTACTAATAGAGACAAGCCAATACAAATAGCTGTAGTGCAAATTCACATGTAGCCCTAAAAAAAAAAACCCTTAAGGGTAATCTTTTTCACCTGACCTGATTATTTAATCCTAAAACTTTTTGCAGGGGATTGATTGGGAAGATTAATAGAACAGTTTGGTAATGTTTGGCATTTTTTCAACCTGTCTAAAACAAACTGCAAAATATGTGGTGGTTTAACGCCAGTGATTTTATTTTTTTTCAAAGGTGTAAGAGGATCTGCCTGCAACACTTAGGTATTTTAAATACAAGCACTTTTTAAAACATAAAATAAATGATGTTTACTGTAAGACTTGTAATACCTAACCTTTTAACAAGGGATCATGGTAATTAGCAGTTTAAGAAATAAGCTCCTTTATTATTTAATATAGCTCTCTGTGGCCAGGATCCCCAGCTCATTTATAGGCTTCCCCTTAAAATAAGGCTATAATTAAATCAACTTTTATGTTTTATTGTTGCAAGGAAACCTCAGATTGCTAGTGGCTACTGGCTATCAGTCATAAAAAAGGCCTCTGCATGATGCCGAACTTAAACTGGGTTGTGTTTAAGATATAATGTAACTCCTATTACAGACAGTCATGCTGTTTATAAAACCTAGTTGGTAGGGATGAGCAAATCAATTCAACATAGACTTTTCCAGTTTCCTCTGTGTGGATATTGGTGAAGTTTTGGCAGTTTGAGCCAAAGAGATTTTTTTTTTGCAAATTTGGCAAGTAGGGGATGATGTTCATGTTTGGCTGAATCAGTGTTCACCTCAAACTCCAGCTGTTTGTATTTCAGGTAACGGGTGGAAAAAATGGCCTGTTCACCCGTCCACTGCATTGAACCTCTGGGTTTGCAGGAAGTCATTATTTAGAGGTGGTGTTACTATCAACACTATATTATATATATTATATATCTAAGGTACTTATATAGCGCTGTCAATTTACGCAGCGCTTTACATATACATTCACATCGGTCCCTACCCTCAAGGAGCTTACAATCTAAGGTCCCTAACTCAAATTAATATACTAGGGCTAATTTAGACAGAAGCCAATTAACCTACCAGCATGTGGGAGGAAACCGGAGTACCTGGAGGAAACCCACGCAGGCACAGGGAGAACATGCAAACTACAGGCAGGTAGTGTTGTGGTTGGGATTCGAACCAGCGACCCTTTTTACTGCTAGGCGAGAGTGCTAACACTAAATAATAATCACTTTCCTCTCTGGGTTGTGATCACTAGGGCTCCAGTGGCCTCCAGTATTCTAGCAACCTATGATGCCATGATTGGTCAATGACATTAGTCAGCATCCCTGACTCTTTTTGGTTACAGAAATGTTTACGTTTCGCTGTCATTTGTGGTCTTAAAACCTTTACTTTGTGTGACATAAATTTTTGGGCATTGTGGGAAATTATTTTTTGGGAAATTATGGAACATTGCTATGGGGGCAGCGCAGCTATCTAGGGGCCTCCTTATTTTAATGGTGGCTTCAAGACTCTGTTGAACCCCCCCCCACAGAACCCTACATTCACTGGGCCAAGGATTTGGGGATGCGGTATCAAGTCAAACAAAACTAAAGAAAATTCACCAGCCCCTCTGCAACCAACTAAATTCTCTTGTCTAACAGTTTGTGCTAAAAACAGGGGTTTAGTTAGCACACATTTGCAAATGTATGCATAAGCTTCAGAGCCACTCCATGGCACCCCAGTATTACCTGCAGTCCTTACTCTGTAAATTTATGAGACCCTCCATAGTAGAAGCACATGCATTCCAATGGATAGATTGAGGGCAGGTGAACCTGGAGGGAGCCCACCACTCCTCAACCAGTTGCCGACCGCCTAACGCAGATATACTGCGGCAGAATGGCACGGGCAGGCAAAATCACGTACCTGGTATGTGATCTGCCTCCCGCGGGCTTGGGGGACATCGCGCCCCCCCCCGGTGCCCAAGGCAGTCGGCTTCGTTGGGGAAACAATACAGGCTGAGGGGGAGGCCACTCATTCGTGGCCACCCCCTCGTGATCGCTCCCCGCGAATGAAAATCTTCCTCTGCTGCTGTAATGTAAACAGCGGCAGAGGAAGTGATGTCATTGCTCCTTGAGCCGGTCTTTTTGTTCCGGCGCCGAGGAGAGAAGACATCAATGTGAGTTGCACCAACACTACACTAACAGTAGAACATGCAGGCACACTTTTCACCCCCATCACCCCCCGATCACCCCCCTTGTACCTCCTGTCACAGTGACACCAATAGCAGTTTTTTTTTTTTGCATTGGTGTCAGTTTGTGACAGTTATAAGTGGTAGGGCAGTTAGGGTTAGCCCCCTTTAGGTCTAGGGTACCCCCCTTTAGGTCTAGGGTACCCCCTAACCCCCCTAATAAATTTTTAACCCCTTGATCACCCCCCATCGCCAGTGTCACTAAGCAATTGTTTTTCTGATCGCTGTATTAGTGACACAGGTGATGCTAGTTAGGGAGGTAAGTATATAGGTTCGCCGTCAACGTTTTATAGCAACAGGGACCCCCATATACTACCTAATAAAGGTTTTAACCCCCTGATTGCCCCCTAGTTAACCCTTTCACCAGTGATCACCGTAAAACTGTTACAGGTGACACTGGTTAGTTAGTTTGTTTATCATAGTTTCAGGGCACCTGCCATTTATTACCTTATAAAGGTTTACCCCCAATCGCCCGGCAGTGATATAAGTTAAGTTTTTAGGGTCAGATAAGGTCTGCGTCGCCCCAGGCAGTGTTAGGTTAGTACCAGTACCGTTAACACCAACGCACGCAGCATACACATCCCTTAGTGGTATAGTATCTGAACGGAATGATATCTGATCCGATCAGATCTATACTAGTGCCCCCAGCAGTTTAGGGTTCCCAAAAATGCAGTGTTAGTGGGATCAGCCCAGATACCTGCTAGCACCTGCGTTTGGCCCCTCGGCCCAGCCCAGCCCAGCCCACCCAAGTGCAGTATCGATCGATCACTGTCACTTACAAAACACTAAACACACATAACTGCAGCGTTCGCAGAGTCAGGCCTGATCCCTGCGATCGCTAACAGTTTTTGTTGGTAGCATTTTGATACAGTCGCTAACAGTCAGGAGCTTTTTTGCCTGTGAGTCTCACTAGTGTACCACTAAATTTTGAGCCCAAAATGGCAAATCGAAGGTACACTAGTGAAGAGGCCTACACGTTTCTGAGCATGACAGATAGTGAAGAGGAAGTCACTCATCTGTCAGATTCAGGCTCAGAATACGAACCTGTAGACCACTGACAGATAGCTCTGATGACAGAGTTGTGGTCCCTGCCAAGGTCAGGCGTACCAGACCCCGAACTTCTTCTTCTGTCCTTGAAGTGCAAGAACCGCAGATTCCTCGTATGGAGCAGAGAAGTACTAGCGCCGCTATTCCTTCTAGTGAACTGGCAAGCACCAGCGGCCTAGTACACCCTGATTGTATATCCAGCACTGCAGTAACACTTGGTGACGTGGCGAGTCGCATAAGTGCAGTTCAAGCTGGCGAGGTGGCAAGCACAAGTAGTGTCCCGCTGCCACCAAGAAGATGAACACAGGCCCGTCGTGCTCATAGTGCCCTTCCTGCTGCATTCGCCAAACCGAATTGGGAACCCACCACTTCTGCAGCACCCGTACTTCCCCCATTCACTGGCCAACCTGGCATTCAGGTGGAAACAGTTGATTTTACGTCACTGGAATTTTATTCGCTGTTTTTCACCGAAGATCTCTATAGATTTATTGTGGACCAAAGCAATTTATAGGCTGGTCAACACATCGCCAATATTCCCCAGTCCTCCCTTGCCAGAGATTGGAAACCAATTACGGTTTCCGAATTTAAGCTCTTTCTGGGCCTTTCCCTCAACATGGGCATAAATAAAAAGAGTGAGTTGCGGTCATAATGGTCCACTGACCCAATTTACCATATGCCCGTGTTCTCTGCCTCCATGGCCAGGGCATGATACAAGCAGATTTTGCTGTCCATGCACTTCAACAACAATGAACTCTGTCGTCCTTGTGGAGACCCTGAATACAATCGGCTCTACAAAATTCGGCCCCACTTCAACCAACTTCAACCAAAGTTTTGCAGACTTGTTTACTCCCCATCAAGTTGTCTGCGTTGATGAGTCCCTGATTAAGTTTTCTGGCCACTTGTCATTCAAACAGTACCTTCCCAGTAAGCGTGCCAGATATGGGGTCAAGATGTATAAGCTCTGTTACAGGGCCACAGGCTATACATGTAGTTTTATGGTTTACGAGGGCAAAGATAGTCACGTACAGCCAACAAACTGCCCTGACTACATAGGAAGCGCTGGCAAGATTGTATGGGACTTGGTGTCACCCTTATTCGGAAAGGGGTACCACTTGTACGTGGACAATTATTACATGAGCGTGCCACTTTTTAGTCACCTTTTTGATCATCAGATTGGAGCATGTGGCACCGTGCGACCTACTCGCCGGGGCTTTCCCCAGCGGCTTGTAGATTCCCGTCTTAGGCTGGGGGAGAGAGCCTGCTTGCAGTGTAATAATTTGCTCGCTATGAAGTGGAGGAATAGTAAGAATGTTTTCGTTCTTACCTCTCTTCATGCAGACACGACGGTCCAAATTACTACAGCGACTGGTGTTGTGGAGAAACCCCTCTGTGTCCACGAATATAACCAAAATATGGGAGGGGTGGACCTCAACGACCAGTTGTTGGCACCGTACCTAGTTGCCCATAAGGCCAGACGCTGGTACAGAAAAGTGTCTATTTATTTCAATTGGCTTTGCTGAACGCTTATGTGCTATAAAGAGCTTCAGGACGGACTGGATCCTTCCTTAAATTCCAGGAAGAGATCATCAGAGCCCTTCTGTTTCCAGACAGTTCTCCACCTCACCTTTCCCAATCAAATGCAGTAAGCCGGCTGCATGAGAGGCATTTTCTTTATGTCCTCTCAAGTACCCCTACCCAACGAGCCCCCCAAAAAAGATGTCATGTCTGCAGCAAGCGCAGATATAGGCGTGACACCTGGTATTATTGTCCCTCCTGTCCTGACAATCCTGGTCTTTGCATTGGTGAATGTTTTGAACGCTACCATACACTAGTTGAGTATTAGCGTAGGGTACAGCACTGCACAGACTAGGACACACTTTCACAGGGTCTCCCAAGATGCCATTGCATTTTGAGAGACCCAAACCTGGTACCAGTTACAAAAGTTAAAGCTACAAAAAAAAGTGTAAAAAAAAAAAAAAAAAAAAGTAAAAGAAAAAAAAACACAAAAAAATAAACACAAAGAAATAAAAAAAACAAAAATAGTTGTCGTTTTATTGTTCTCTATCTATTCTCTCTCTATTGTTCTGCTCTTTTTTACTGTATTCTATTTTGCAATGTTTCATTGTTGTTATGTTTTTATCATGTTTGCTTTATAGGTATGCAATTTGTTTATACTTTACTGTTTACTGTGTTTTATTGGTAACCATTTTTTTGTTTTCAGGTACGCCATTCATCTGCAGAGCAGATTTATTTATCTTGACAGCAACAGCGTTTGCTCCCACGATACATAAAGCCGTGACTCCAGCGCTGTCGGAGGTGATTTCACCACCACAGTTACATATTTCAGCATATATGCCGAAGTGTGGGGGCAGCAGTGGGTGGAGGAGCGATTTGCTCCTGCCTTTTGCGGGAGGATGCCCCCATGCTTCGGCATATATATATTTTAGGCACAGGTTGCGCTAAATGTTTTATTTTTTACTATTTTTTTTGTATTTGCTTTGCAGGTATAGTAAGTCTTACTGTTAAACTGTAATGTTACTTTGTTTTATTGTTAACCATCATTTGCTTAGCAGGTACGCCATTCAGTTGCAGCGCGGATTTATTTATCTTGACAGCAACAGCATTTGCTCGCACGATACATAAAGCCGTGACTCCAGCGCTGTCAGAGGTGATTTCACCACCACAGTTACATACTTCAGCATATATGCCGAAGCGTGGGGGCAGCAGTGGGTGGAGGAGCGATTTACTCCTACCTTTTGCGGGAGGATGCCCCCATGCTTCGGCATATATAAACGGTGCATGAATGCCCATCATTAGAAGTGGGTGCATGAAGGGAGGTATTCTAATGGTGGGCATACCCACCGATCAATATCTTTTTTTCGTTCAGCCCACAGGCTGCATGAAAAAAAGTTTACAATATATGCCCAACAAGGACCAGCAACGTACTGGTATGTTGCTGGACTTTGAGTGGTTATACCAGAATAATGTCTGCAGGTTTAGGTATCATCTTGGTATCATTCTTTTCAGCCTGCAGTCGGCTTTCATGTAAAAGCAATCCTAGCTGCTAATTAGCCTCTAGACTGCTTTTACAAGCAGTGGGAGGGAATGCCCCCACCCACCGTCTTCCATGTTTTTCTCTGGCTCTCTTGTCCCAACAGGGAACCCCAGAATGCAGCCGGTGAGACCAGAATGGACCAGAATGGCTCCAATCATCTCTATGGCCTAAGAAACCAGAAGCTATGAGCATTTCATGACTTAGATCTTGGTGTGGTCAGATGCTTTGAGGGCAGAGGAGAGATCTAGGGTCTAATAGACCCCAATTTTTTCAAAAAATAGTACCTGTCACTACCTATTGCTATCATAGGGGATATTTACATTCCCTGAGAAAAAATGAAAGGAACAATTTAAAAATAAGATAAAAAAGCAAAAAAATAATAAAGAAAAAAAAAAAAAAGCACCCCTGTGCCCCCCTGCTCTCGCGCTAAGGCGAACGCAAGCGTTGGTCTGGCGTCAAATGTAAACAGCAAGTGCACCATGCATGTGAGGTATCACTGTGAAGGTCAGATCGAGGGCAGTAATTTTAGCAGTAGACCTCCTCTGTAAATCTAAAGTGGTAACCTGTAAAGGCATTTAAAGGCTTTTAAAAATGTATTTAGGTTGTTGCCACTACACGTTTGTGCACAATTTTAAAGCATGTCATGTTTGGTATCCATGTACTCGGCCTAAGATCATCTTTTTTGTTTCATCAAACATTTAGGCAATATCATGTGTTTTAGTGCATTAAAATTTAAAAAAGTGTGTTTTTTCCCAAAAGAAAAATTGCTGCGCAAATACTGTGTGAAAAAAAAATTAAACACCCACCATTTTAATCTGTAGGGCATTTGCTTTAAAAAAATATATAATGTTTGGGAATTCAAAGTAATTTTCTTGCAAAAAAAAAATAATTTTTTCATGTAAACAAAAAGTGTCAGAAAGGGCTTTGTCTTCAAGTGGTTAGAAGAGTGGGTGATGTGTGACATAAGCTTCTAAATGTTGTGCATAAAATGCCAGGACAGATGAAACCCCCCTCAAATTACCCCATTTTGGAAAGTAGACACCCCAAGCTATTTGCTGAGAGGCATGTCGAGTCCATGGAATATTTTATATTGTGACACAAGTTGCGGGAAAAAGACACTTTTTTTTCTTTTTTGCACAAAGTTGTCACTAAATGATATATTGCTCAAACATGCCATGGGAATATGTGAAATTACACCCCGAAATACATTCTGTTGCTTCTCCTGAGTATGGGGATACCACATGTGTGAGACTTTTTGAGAGCCTAGCCGCGTACGGGACCCCGAAAACCAAGCACCGCCTTCACGCTTTCTAAGGGCGTAAATTTTTGATTTCACTCTTCATTGCCTATCACAGTTTCGGAGGCCATGGAATGCCCAGGTGGCACAAACCCCCCCAAATGACCCTATTTTGGAAAGTAGACACCCCAAGCTATTTGCTGAGAGGTATAGTGAGTATTTTGCAGACCTCAATTTTTTTCACAAAGTTTTGAAAATTGAAAAAAGAAAAAAAAATGTTTTTTCTTGTCTTTCTTCATTTTCAAAAACAAATGAGAGCTGCATAATACTCACCATGCCTCTCAGCAAATAGCTTGCGGTGTCCACTTTCCAAAATGGGGTCATTTGGGGGGGTTGTGCTATCTTGGCATTTTATGGCCTTAGAAACAGTGATAGGTAGTGAGGAGTGAATCAAAAATTTACGCCCTTAGAAATCCTGAAGGCGGTGATTGGTTTGAAGCTAGGCTCCCAAAAAGTCCCACACATGTGGTATCCCCGTACTCAGGAGAAGCAGCAGAATGTATTTTGGAGTGCAATCCCACATATGCCCATGGCCTGTGTGAGCAATATATCATTTAGTGACAACTTTGTGCAAAAAAAAAAAGTTTGTAATTTTCCTGCAACTTGTGTCAAAATATAAAATATTCCATGGACTCAACATGCATCTCAGCAAATAGCTTGGGGTATTTACTTTCCAAAATGGGGTCATCTTGGCATTTTATGGCCTTCAAAACTGTGATGGGTAGTGAGGAGTGAAATCAAAAATTTACGCCCTTAGGAATCCTGAAGGCGGTGCTTGGTTTTCGGGGCCCCGTACACGGCTAGGCTCCCAAAAAGTCCCACACATGTGGTATCCCCATACTCAGGAGAAGCAGCTAAATTATTTTGGGGTGCAATTCCACATATGCCCATGGCCTGTGTGAGCAATATATCATTTAGTGACAACTTTTTGTAATTTTTTTTTTTGTCATTATTCAATCACTTGGGACAAAAAAAATTAATATTCAATGGGCTCAACATGCCTCTCAGCAATTTCCTTGGGTTGTCTACTTTCCAAAATGGGATCATTTGGGGGGGGGGGGGTTGTACTTCCCTGCCATTTTAGCACCTCAAGAAATGACACAGGCAGTCATAAACTAAAAGCTGTGTAAATTCCAGAAAATGTACCCTAGTTTGTAGACGCTATAACTTTTGCGTAAACCAATAAATATACGCTTATTGACATTTTTTTTACCAAAGACATGTGGCCGAATAAATTTTGGCCTAAATGTATGACTAAAATTGAGTTTATTGGATTTTTTTTTATAACAAAAAGTAGAAAATATAATTTTTTTTCAAAATTTTCGGTCTTTTTCCGTTTTTAGCGCAAAAAATAAAAACTGCAGAGGTGATCAAATACCATCAAAAGAAAGCTCTATTTGTGGGAAGAAAAGGATGTAAATTTTGTTTGGGTACAGAATTGCATGACCGCGCAATTAGCATTTAAAACGACGCAGTGCCAAATTGTAAAAAGTGCTCTGGTCAGGAAGGGGGTAAATCCTTCCGTGGCTGAAGTGGTTAAAGGCATAGGGACACACTGGATACCCAGCACATAGCACAATGGCAGCAAAGGTGTGCAGTGTGTCCCCTCACCAATACTACATCAGTAACAAACAACTGGCCACTGACCCCCACCTATAACTGGACTTTGCAGCAAGGAGCACATGGAAGCGGCGATGCATGTCAAACAAAACCAAAGAATATTCCCAGGTCAACTTACCAGCCAGTCTGCAACCAACCAAATTCTCCTGTCTAACAGTTTGCATTAAAAACAGGGGTTAGTTAGCACACATTTGCAAATACACACGTAAGCTGCAGATCCACTCCACGACACCCCAGTATTATCTGTAGTGCAAACTTTGTAAGTTTATGAGAGCCTCCATAATAAAAGCAAATGTATTCTAATGGCAGTGGCCAGTTGGGGACAAGGATCTGCAGGCAGGGGGATTATTGGAACCTGGAAGCCCTCTTTAACATAGGGGCCCCCAGATTTTGGCTTTCCCCATGTGAATGACTATGGGGTACATAGTACCACTATTCATTCACCAAAAATAATGTGTACTGTAAAAAAAAGACATTATATCGTTTTTGACATGTCATTTTAAAGTAAAGGACTTCTATAGACTAGTTCCTTCAGGTTTAAATGACATATAGATAAGTATATATTCATTCATTTACTGTAGATATGACCCTAGGCAACTTTTTGGGCACCATGTCTGATACACTTGGGAGCATTTCCATAAAATTTTCCTAAGGTAGGTCACCAGGTCTCATCAATATTCCCCAATTGCTCTGGCTTTGGACTAACATGCAAAATGTAAAAATACTCGCATATAGTCAGTTTGTACACACATACTAGGGCCAGTTAACCTACTATAATACAAATGCAAATTATCCAGTTAGTAATCGAAAACACATTTTGATTTAAAGTGGTTGTAAAGGCAGAAGGTTTTTTTATCTTAATGCATTCTATGCATTAACCACTTCCGGACCTCCGCACGCCGATATACATCGGCTGTTTGAAGAGGGATATCTTTGTTATGGCAGCAGCTAGCTGCCATAACCTGGTAGCCTCTTCTTCAGCGGGCGGTCCAGTTTCCGATAATAGTGGTCTCTGAGGCAGATTCGCCACAAGATCACTTTTATCGGTGGCGGCAGAGGACCCCCCGCTGCTCTCTGGTGCCCTCTGCCGCTTAACGGAGCAGTCGGCAGCATTGGAGGCAATCAGGCCCTCTTCCATGTGTGATATGGAGATGAGTGAGGGGAAGATGGCTCCCACCCATCTCCATACCATTGCAGGGCGGAAGCCATGTCAAAACATCACTGCTGCCAATAGCTCTTAAAGGGCCTTTTTTTTTTTTTCAAATGACAACATTTTTTTTTTTATTGCATTTTAGTGTAAATATGAGATCTGGGGTCTTTTTGACCCCAGATCTCATATTTAAGAAGTCATGTCATGCTTTTTTTCTATTACAAGGGATGTTTACATTCCTTGTAATAGGAATAAAAGTGACACATTTTTTTTTTAAAGAACAGTGTAAAAATAAAAAAATAAAAGGTAAAATAAATAATAATAAAAAAAATTGCAAACGCGCTCCGTGCCGCCGAGCTCACGTGCAGAAGTGAATGCATACGTGAGTAGTGCCCGCATATGAAAACGGTGTTCAACGTTTTCCACGATCGGTAGAGTGAGAGCGATAATTCTAGCCCTAGACCTCCTCTATAACTCAAAACATGCAACCTGTAGAATTTTTTATACATCGCCTATGGAGATTTTTAAGGGTAAAAGTTTGTCTCTATTCCACGAGCGGGCGCAATTTTGAAGCGTGACATGTTGGGTATCAACTTACTCGGCGTAACATTATCTTTCAAAATGTAAAAAAAATTGAGCTAACTTTACTGTTGTCTTATTTTTTTAATTAAAAAAAGTGTATTTTTTCTAAAAAAAGTGCGCTCGTAAGACCGCTGCGCAAATACGGTGTGACAGAAAGTATTGCAACAACCACCATTTTATTCTCTAGGGTGTTATAAAAAAAAACTTATAATGTCTGGGGGTTCTAAGTAATTTTCTAGCAAAAAAACAGTTTTTAACTTGATAACAACAAATCTCAAAAAGAGGCTCAGTCCTTAAGTAGTTAAGATAAAAAGACTTCTGTGTGCAGCAGCCGCCCCAGCATCCCCTAATACTTACCTGAGCCCCATCTCTATCCAGAGATGTCCACGAGTGCCTTGGCTGTCTGGGACTCTCTCTCCTCATTGGCTGAGACACAAATCAATCAAAGTCAGTCAGCCAATGAGGATGCAGAAGGGCGAGGCCAAACTACGGCTTAGTGTCTAAATGGGTAGATGGAGCTACGGCTCAGGTGCCTCCATTGCCCCCAAGCTGCTTGCTGTGGGGGCACTCAACAGGAGGGAGGGGCCAGGAGAACTGAATAGGGACCCAAGAAGAGGAGGATCTGGGCTGCCCTCTGCAAAACTACTGTACAGAGCAGGTAAGTATAGCATGTTTATTATTTTTATAGAAAAAAAACAAGACTTTACAATCACTTTAATTTTTTAAGTAACATATTACTAGCATTGTTTTAATTCTGTTTAGTATTCTCTTAATTGTAATGTATGAAACATCAAACATGTTTAAAACATCCCTTTCAATTAGAAAGAGTTAGCTTTAAAGGGAAAGATACAGTAGAACAAATGATGAATTGATGTTAAATGATGTTAAATGCCTAAGGTGTGTATTAGGTACATTTTAATTTAGCATTTCTATATAGTGCAATGCTACCACAAAAAATTTAAATAAATAAATATTAAATATATTCCACTCCTCTCATATTTGTGTATACCCATACATATAACAAAAAAAAATAGTGATGAACAAAATATTAATAATCAAATAACGTCCATATCAGGTGAAATTCATGAAGTGAAGACAGTTCATCACAAGATCCCGTACACCTTCCAGTGAATGTGCAGTCCCAGAAAGCATAAAGATTTCAATTTACATTTTTTTTTTATGAAGAATCTGCCCTCTTGTGGTTATACCAGGAAAACTTGGTGGACAAAATCACATGCAGATTTACCCATCCACGATTCTGTCACTGGATTTAAGGTGCATCGATACAGAGCAGGCTCTGCACAAATACATTGGAAAAAAGATGGCGCGAGAGGGCAGGAGGCGGAGCCTAGCGGAGCAGACATGCATTGCTAGAGCTCCACACCGCTGAGGAGAGAAGAGAAGGACAAAGCGGAGCCTGCAGGCTCAAAAGGTATCCATTTGAACCTTTTTGCCCCAGGGAACAAACTGTGAAAGTTTGGGCAGGAAATATGGTACTGGGAGGAAACCGTGGCAGAAATAAAAATCACCTCACAAAGAGCTCACAGGCACTCACTGCAGCTGAAGCAGCTCCAGTCACCTCACAAGATACAGCATCAGGGCGCTCTCACAGACAGAAAATGTCACAGCAAGACTCTCCATTTGAGTCAGATACAGAACAAATCCTCTCACAAACTTCTCCACAAGCCTCCTCAGTATCCCCAGTAATATTATTACAATTTGAAAAGATGCTTCATAAGGCTTTAAAACAAACCTCAGACCAAATAACAAACAGCCTAACCAAAGAAATAAGAGAGCTGGGCAACCGCACCGCAGCCTTAGAGATAAAAATGGATGAAATTGAAATTACAACCCAAGAAAATATAACAGAATTGGAACAATTAAAAAAAGAGAATTTAATACTTCAAACTAAGCTCGAAGATTATGAAAATAGAGCCAGACGTTCAAACTTACGCATAAGGGGAATACCTGAAACTGTGACAGACCTGCAATCTACTATTACTGCTCTATTACAAGAACTAAAGCCAGATATCCCTATTGAACGTTTAGAACTGGACAGAGTACACAGAGCCCTCACAGCCAAAAAGAAAGATGGACCCCCACGTGATATAATCACAAAATTTCATTATTACAGAACGAAAGAACAAATACTAATTGCTGCAAGAGAAAAAAAGGAACTTAATTTTCAAGGACACAATTATCAAATTTTTGCTGACCTATCCCAACTTACTATTACTAAAAGACGATCCATGAAACCCCAACTAATGGAACTGCAACGCCACAACATTATGTATCAATGGGGCTTCCCCTTTTCAGTCAGATTTAACTACCAAGGTACAATTTACAGAAGCAGATCAGCAGATGAACTACAACAAACCCTTTTAAAATTAAATCTGACAGAACCCACAAGCAGCAACACTCCCACATGCAGAAGAATGGCGTCATCTTCACCTTCAGGCAGCACCCAGAAAATTTCAGAACAAAATGGGAATCATCATTCTCACAAAAAAGGCCGTTATGCCACATCATCCATGAACCAAGAAGATTCAATGGACTGACATCCTAATTCCTGATATCTCTTCATTTATTATACTAAGAGATGGTTCTCTATATAAAACCTATATTTATAACTGAATGTAACTGCATTCTGAGAGTCACACACTGTGTGGGATCATGTTACATTCCAGTTTTATTTCTTATTACTTCTGATTCATATAGCCTTAGAATATATAAGTGAAATAAGGAAATTCTTGTTCAGTTATATATTATCAGGTAATAACAATAGATTTATTACTTTTTAGGACAAATATGTTCAATAATCCAGAAGTAATGGAAGCTTTTTCTTTCTTTTCTTAAAACAAATATATTATTACCTTACTAGTTCCTAGAATTATGTTTTTGTTTATTCTAATCTGAAGCAATACAACCTCAATTTTATGAGTTAACATATCTAAACAGTTACGTATGAATAAAATATGTAATTGTTTACTCTAAAAGGGTTAAAATCCCAAAATAATTCAAACTATCTTCATCAATACCAAAGTTATTAACAGTACCTTTCTAACTGAATTATTTAGCCTAGGGCAAGACTAACCATATACAACCACCCTGGAATAAATAATTTCAACAAAAACTATATTCTGCACTCCAATTAATGAAACATCATTTTGATGTCTTTTGACATAGCACTTCTCTCCTGTAAGCGGAAGATCCGTGTACCCCCATTAGCCCTCCTCATTCTCCCAACCATATTATGTGGGAGTGTGACGAAGGCACTTATTCCCCTGAGAGAGATATTTATTCTCTTTCACGGGTAAATTGTGATTACTTGCAAAAAATAATTTATACAATGTATCATCTAATCTCATATGTTTTTTGTTTACTCTTTACTCCAGAATTCACTGGTTTCTTTTCTATCTATTCATCTCTTCAGTCCACACAGGTTGATCTGCGCAGTCAGCTCTGCATAACAAAAAGTAAGTCAAAACTATTTGATCTATTGCCATGGCACCACTGAATATACTTTCCCTGAATGTTCAGGGAATAAATGTCCCTCAAAAAAGGACCAAAGCCTTCCGTACTTTCCATAACAAGAAGGCTCACATAGCATGCCTCCAAGAAACACACTTCACCAAAGATTCTACTCCAAAATATATTTCTCCTTTTTATCAACAAATTTACATGGCTTCTGCCTGTACCAAGCAAAGGGGAACTCTAATTGCATTTCACCGATCCACACCATTCACCTTATCATCAGAAATTAAAGACCCAGAAGGTAGATACCTGATACTCATGGGTTATATAATGGATACAGCAATCACGGTGATTTCCTACTACGCTCCTAACAAACAACCTACACCATTCCTCTCACATATATTACAAGTGATTAATACACACAAAATAGGAACAGTGATAATGTGTGGGGATTCGAACCAGGTCCTCCTCCCATTTCTAGATAAATCACCTTTTACACCATCCAAAATAACCTCTAGATTACCTTTTTCTCAACTTCTTTCCAAATACAATCTGGTAGATTCATGGAGAGAAAGTAACCCAATGAAAAAGAAATTCACTTATTACTCGCACCCTCATCAAACCTTCACCAGAATAGATCATATTTTTCTAGCAATAGGAATGATACCAGAAATTATTGCATCAGATATAATTCCGATTCCGTGGTCTGACCATAATGCAGTATACACTACTATAGCCTCAGCCATACCAAAAGCGCATGACCCAACGTGGTACTTACCGGACATAATGCTCAAACACCCACTACATCAGATGGCCATTGAACAAGCTTTAAAGGAATACATATCAATTAATAATACAACAGACATCTCCCCAATAACACTGTGGGAAGCTCATAAGCCTGTCTTGCGTGGTACAATACTAAGACAAATGGCACTATTTAAACGGGAACGCAAAATTCTAGCAAAAAAACTAGAACTCAATTTTAATGCAGCCTACATATCATTTCAAGATAATCCATCTCAGAGTACAAAATCTCATCTGGAAAAATCTAGATTGGAATACGATCTATTTCTCACTGAGTCAGTTGATAAATCCCTCAAACGCTCCAAACACAATTTCTACATGAATACAAACAAACCAGGTACATATTTGGCTCGGGCATTAAATTCAACTAACAAATCTTTCAAACCAATACGTTTGAAATTATCAAAAAATGTTTACACTTGTAATCCAGTTAAAATAGTCCATAAATTTCACTCACATCTCGCAACTTTATACAAGACAAACAATGAATTTAATCCTACAGAGGCTGAATCCTTCTTCTCAAAAATAACCTTACCTGAGTTATCTCAGAATCAAAAAAGCAGTTTGGATGAGCCTATAATTATAGATGAAGTTGCTAACGCCATAAAAGACCTAAAACTTAACAAAAGACCAGGCCCAGACGGCTACTCGGCTTTATACTATAAAACCTTCTCAGAAATACTCTCTCCCATTCTCACTGAAACTTTTAACAAACTTCTAGATGGACATTCTTTTCGGCAAGAAACACTAATGGCAATTGTTTGTATGATCCCAAAACCCCTTTCTGATGATACTTCCTGTGTGAATTATCGGCCTATCTCCCTGTTAAACTCCAATATTAAATTATTAGCAAAAATAATAGCAAAACGCCTCAATAGCATTATAGGAAAATTAATACATAGAGATCAAGTAGGCTTCATGCCAAATAGACAGGCAGGCGATAATATACGCAGGGCAGTGTTATTGGCACATATTGCTAAAAAACGGAAAATCCCTTTATGTTTTCTATCTCTCGATATTAAGAGGGCATTTGACACAGTATCCTGGCAATATATGCAATATTCATTACAAAAATGGGGTTTTGGACCCCACTTTTTAACATGGATCAAAGCATTATATAATAAACCCAAAGCCTATATAAAATATGCTGGATACAAATCTGAAGCCTTTAATATCGAAAGAGGTACCCGACAGGGTTGCCCATTATCTCCCTTATTATTTGCCCTTATACTTGAACCCATGGCCCAATACATCAGAACAAACCAAACTATAACTAGCATTGAAGTAGGAGGTATTACACACAAATTATGTATATTTGCAGACGATATATTACTTTTTCTATCATCACCACAGGTCTCTGGTCCTAACTTAATACCAGCTCTTGATGGGTTTGCAGCCCTATCCGGCCTTATGATTAATCCTAAGAAATGCCTAGTGCTTAATATTTCACTCACAAATAGGGATGAGCCGAACACCCCCCGGTTCGGTTCGCACCAGAACCCGCGAACGGACCGAAAGTTCGCACGAACGTTAGAACCCCATTGACGTCTATGGGACTCGAACGTTCGAAATCAAAAGTGCTCATTTTAAAGGCTAATTTGCATGGTATTGTCCTAAAAAGGGTTTGGGGACCCGGGTCCTACCCCAGGGGACATGTATCAATGCAAAAAAAACTTTTAAAAACGGCCGTTTTTTCGGGAGCAGTGATTTTAATGATGCTTAAAGTAAAAAAAAAAAAGTGAAATATTCCTTTAAATATCGTACCTGGGGGGTGTCTATAGTATGCCTGTAAAGTGACGCGTGTTTCCCATGTTTAGAACAGTCCCTGCACCAAATGTCATTTTTAAAGGAAAAAATCTCATTTAAAACTGCTTGCGGGTTTAATGTCATGTCGGGTCATGGCAATATGGATGAAAATCAGTGAGACAAACGGCATGGGTACCCCCCAGTCCATTACCAGGCCCTTTGGGTCTTGTATGGATATTAAGGGGAACCCCGCACCCAAATTAAAATAAGGAAAGGTGTGGGGCCACCAGGCCCTATATACTCTGAACAGCAGTATACAGGCGGTGCAAACAAGACAGGGACTGTAGGTTTGTTGTTAAGTAGAATCTGTTTGTAATTTTGAACATTTTTAACGTGTTTAGCTCCAGCCAAAAAATCTTTTCTAAGCTTTTTGGAAAACATAGGGAAGGGTTATCACCCCTGTGACATTTGTTTTGCTGTCTTTCCTCCTCTTCAGAAGATTTCACCTCACTTTTTTGTCCCAATGAAAAATGTTTTTTGAAAATTTGGGTTTTTTTGTGGAACAAGGATTGGAAAGCATCAGTGGAAAGGAGAAATTGTTTTCCCATATTAACTCTTACAGGAGAGAATTTCCCTTCCTAGGGGTAGATTTCATCTCACTTCCTGTTGTCTCCTTCCGTTTGCAAGTAGGAGTCGTTTGTAAGTTAGATGTTTGAAAGTAGGGTCCTGCCCTATATACTCAGCAGAAATTTGGGCCTTAGGTGTTGCTGTGGCCACAACACTGTAAGCCCTCACAGGGCCCTGCTGTGAAATATTAGATCAAGAATTGTAATTACATGCCCCTGTTGAACAGGAGCTGAAAAATTAGGCCTTAGGCACTGGTGCTGGTGCCACAACACTGCAACCCCTCACAGACACTCTAGTTGGAACGCAGGAACGAGCCCTGCTGCAAATTATTGCTTCAAAAATTGTAATTACACGCCCCTGTTAGACAGGGGCAGAAAAATTGGGCCTTAGGCACTGGTGCTGGTGCCACAACACTGCAACCCCTCACAGACACTCTAGTTGGAACGCAGGAACGAGCCCTGCTGCAAAGTATTGCATCAAAAATTGTAATTACACGCCCCTGTTAGACAGGGGCAGAAAAATTGGGCCTTAGGCACTGGTGCTGGTGCCACAACACTGCAACCCCTCACAGACACTCTAGTTGGAACGCAGGAACGAGCCCTGCTGCAAAGTATTGCATCAAAAATTGTAATTACACGCCCCTGTTAGACAGGGGCAGAAAAATTGGGCCCTAGGCACTGGTGCTGGTGCCACAACACTGCAACCCCTCACAGACACTCTAGTTGGAATGCAGGAACGAGCCCTGCTGCAAAGTATTACATCAAAAATTGTAATTACACGCCCCTGTTAAACAGGGGCTGAAAAATTGTGCCTTAGGCACTGGTGGTGGCGCCCAGAACCAAAAATGTTCTTACAAGCTATCAGCGTGATGATTGAGGAGGAAGAGGATAATTACTCAGGGATAGTCACTCAGCATCAGCATAGGCAGTCTTTGAAGGGATCTGAGATTTCAAAAAAAATTATTCGGTTACATCAGCATCAGGTGCTTGGTAGCTGGTGGTGATCCAAGACTCATTCATTTTTATGAAGGTCAGCCGATCGACCGAGTCGGTGGACAGACGCACCCTGTGATCGGTTACCACGCCTCCAGCAGCACTGAATGTGCGTTCCGAAAGAACGCTGGATGCAGGACAGGCCAGTAGCTCAATTGCATACTGTGCAAGCTCTGGCCAGTGATCCATCCTCAAGACCCAGTAACCCAGAGGATTTTCGGTGGGAAAGGTGTCCAAGTCTGATCTTGCCCCTAGGTATTCCTGCACCATGTAAAACAGACGCTGGCGATGGTTGCTGGAACCGATCATACCTTGGGGCTGCGGACCAAAAAATTGTCTGAACGCATCGGTCAGACGGCCACCTTCTCCACCGCTCCTTCTTTGACTGACCGAAGCCTCAGCAACACGTTGTCCAGAAACAGGAGTTTGTAACCTCCCAGTCTCTGGGAACGCGTTGCACAGACCTTTCTGCAAGGCCTCCCGAAGATGTTTCATCCTCTGCTCCCTCTGCGATGGCAAGATAAGGTCCGCAACCTTACCCTTGTAACGTGGATCAAGGAGGGTTGCCAGCCAGTATTGGTCCTTCTCCTTGATACCACGAATACGAGGATCCTTACGCAGGCTTTGCAGGATCAGGGAGGCCATGCAGCGTAGGTTTGCTGAGGCATTCGGTCCGGAGTCCTCTGGGTCACTAAGAACGACATGGTCCGCAGCCACCTCCTCCCAGCCACGTACAAGTCCATGTGTTTCTTGGGACTGATCCCTTAAAGACTGCTGCTGATGCTGAGTGCCAGGCTCCACCTCCATACTGACACAATCTTCCTCCTCCTCCTCTTCCTCCTCGTCCTCTTCCTGTGTGATCGGCGGGCACGCAGGAACACTGTCTGGATAAAGGGGGCCTTGAGAGCTAAGGAAGTCCTCCTCTTCCTGCCTCTGTTCTGCCTCAAGTGCCCTGTCCATTATTCCACGCAGCGTGTGCTCCAACAGGTGGACAAGGGGGACAGTGTCACTGATGCATGCACTGTCACTGCTCACCATCCTCGTGGCCTCCTCGAATGGTGACAGGACAGTGCATGCATCCCTGATCATGGCCCACTGGCGTGGGGAAAAAAAACCAAGCTCCCCTGACCCTGTCCTGGTGCCATAGTCGCACAGGTACTCATTGATGGCCCTCTGCTGCGTGTGCAGCCGCTGCAGCATGGCCAACGTTGAGTTCCACCTGGTGGGCATGTCACAGATTAGGCGGTTCTTGGGCAGGTTAAACTCCTTTTGGAGGTCCGTCAGCCGAGCACTGGCATTATATGACCGGCGGAAATGCACACAGACTTTCCTGGCCTGCCTCAGGACATCCTGTAAGCCCGGGTACCTGCCCAAGAACCGCTGCACCACCAAGTTAAGGACGTGAGCCAAACAGGGCACATGGGTCATTTGTCCCTGTCGGAGGGCAGAGAGGAGGTTGGTGCCATTGTCGCAAACCACCATTCCTGCCTTAAGTTGGCGTGGCGTCAACCACCTCTGAACCTGCCCCTGCAGAGCTGACAGAACCTCTGCCCCAGTGTGGCTCCTGTCCCCCAAGCACACCAGCTCAAGCACCGCATGGCATCTTTTGGCCTGCGTACTTGCGTAGCCCCTTGAACGCCTACGGAGCACCGCTGGTTCCGAGGAAGAGGCCATGGAGGAAGAAGAAGAGGAGGGGGTGGAGGAGAGAGGTGTGTCACAATCAGCATTTTGGAGGCGTGGTGGCAGAACAACCTCCAACACTACTGCACCTTGTCCTGCATCCTTCCCAGCTGCCAGCAGAGTCACCCAATGCGCCGTGAAACTTAGGTAACGTCCCTGTCCATGCCTGCTGGACCATGAGTCAGCGGTAATATGCACCTTACCGCTGACCGCCCTGTCCAGCGAGGCATGGACATTGCCTTCCACATGCCGGTAGAGAGCCGGAATCGCCTTCCGTGAGAAAAAGTGGCGTTTGGGTACCTGCCACTGAGGAACCGCACATTCCACAAACTCACGGAAGGGGGCAGAGTCTACCAACTGAAAAGGCAGCAGTTGAAGTGCTAGCAATTTTGCCAAGCTAGCATTCAACCGCTGGGCATGTGGATGGCTGGGAGCAAACTTCTTTCGGCGGTGCAGCAGCTGGGGCAGGGAAATTTGCCTGGTACAATCTGACGTCGGTGTACCAAAAGCAGATTGCCCACAAGTACTTGGCTGTGACACACCTAATTCTACACCTTCATTCCTCTCACTGCAGGTCTCAGAGAGGACTGAAGGTCTAGTGGGGTTGGAAATCTCAGCTGATGAGGAGCAAGGAGAGATCCTCTTTGTTCTTTGGTGTGGGTCTTTTAGATACGCTTGCCAACGAACTGCATGGCAGGTCAACATATGTCTGGTCAAGCATGTGGTACCCAAGCGGGAGATATTTTGGCCACGCGAGATACGCTTGAGACATATGTTGCAAATAGCAGCGGTGCGATCTGATGCACTCGTCTCAAAAAAGGCCCACACCAAAGAACTTTTTGAATAACGCGCAGAGACTGCAGCGCCCTGCACATGTGGAGCTTTGGGGTGTGATGCAGTCAATGTGTTGCCCTTAGGCTGGCCCCTGGAGGGCATCCTGCCTCGTTGGTGATGTGCTGCCGCCTCCTCCTCCTCCTCCTCCTCCTCCTCCTCCTCCTCTCTCCTATCAGGCACCCACGTTGAGTCAGTGACCTCATCATCCCCTCCCTCCTCATCACTGGAGCAAACCTGGCAGTATGCTGCAGCAGGGGGAGCATGACTGCCAGATTGCTGTCCTTCTTGGGCACCCCCTCTGTCCGCGCTCATGTTACTGCCTTCATCGAGCTCAGTATCGTCATCAGAGCCTTCCAAACGCTGGGCATCCTCCTGGAGCATGTACCCAACACTGTGGTCAAACAGTTCGAGGGAATCCTCATGAGGACATGGTGGAGCTAGGGAAGGAGTCACTGATGACATTGAGCTGAGGGAAGAGGCCGCTGCTTTGCCAGACAAAGCACCCTGGGCATGGGTGAGAGAGGATGAGGAGGATGAGGACGGCTTGGTCATCCACTCGACCAAGTCTTCCGCATGTTGCGGCTCAACATGGCCAGCTGCCGAAAAAAAGGCCAAGCGTGTCCCATGGCCACGTGCTGATGAGGATGCACCGTCTCCACGACCAGCACTAGACACAGAGCCTGCTTGCCCTCTCTTATTGGCTTGTGACTGTCTGCCTCTCCTTCTTGGCCTTCCAGACATACTAATGGCCTGTAGCTGCACTAAGCTGGGATAGAACACCTGTAATTTTCTTCAAGTAGCTTTATATACTGTAACCAGACAAGCCTGCCTGTCAGTAGGAAGATAACAGGAACGGATCTAGCTGAACACTGTGAGCAGGACGCACTGTACTAAATGTAAATAGTCTAGCTGCCTGACCGTGGTACTAATAGGATCAAATAGAACACCTGTAATTTTCTTCAGGTAGCTTTATATACTGTAACCAGACAAGCCTGCCTGTCAGTAGGAAGATAACAGGAACGGATCTAGCTGTACACTGTGAGCAGGACGCACTGTACTAAATGTAAATAGTCTAGCTGCCTGACCGTGGTACTAATAGGATCAAATAGAACACCTGTAATTTTCTTCAGGTAGCTTTATATACTGTAACCAGACAAGCCTGCCTGTCAGTAGGAAGATAACAGGAACGGATCTAGCTGTACACTGTGAGCAGGACGCACTGTACTAAATGTAAATAGTCTAGCTGCCTGACCGTGGTACTAATAGGATCAAATAGAACACCTGTAATTTTCTTCAGGTAGCTTTATATACTGTAACCAGACAAGCCTGCCTGTCAGTAGGAAGATAACAGGAACGGATCTAGCTGAACACTGTGAGCAGGACGCACTGTACTAAATGTAAATAGTCTAGCTGCCTGACCGTGGTACTAATAGGATCAAATAGAACACCTGTAATTTTCTTCAGGTAGCTTTATATACTGTAACCAGACAAGCCTGCCGGTCAGTAGGAATTTAACAGGAACGGATCTAGCTGAACACTGTGAGCAGGACGCACTGCACTAAATGTAAATAGCAGGAACGGATCTAGCTGAACACTGTGAGCAGGACGCACTGCACTAAATGTAAATAGTCTAGAAGATAACAGGAACGGATCTAGCTGAACACTGTGAGCAGGACGCACTGCATTAAATGTAAATAGTCTAGATAGAAGATAACAGGAACGGATCTAGCTAAACTGAATACAGTGTATATATATATATGCAACACCTGGGATGCATATATATACACAATACACTGTAAGTGCAGCTAACTGACTGACTGTTCTGCCTAATCTATCTAACTCAAATCAAATGACACTGTCTCTCTCTCTCTCTATCTCTCAGCACACCGGAACACACACTACACAGGGCCGCCGTGCAGGCGGCCTTATATAGTGTGGGGTGTGTACTAAATGCCCTGAGCCGTAATTGGCCAAAGCCACCCTGGCTTTGGCCAATTACAGCTCTCTCTACTGACAGCGCTGTGATTGGCCAAGCATGCGGGTCATAGTGCATGCTTGGCCAATCATCAGCCAGCAATGCACTGCGATGCCGCAGTGAATTATGGGCCGTGACGCGCCACACGAATTTAGCGCGAACGGCCCATAACGTTCGCAATTCGGCGAACGATCGAACAGCCGATGTTCGAGTCGAACATGGGTTCGACTCGAACACGAAGCTCATCCCTACTCACAAACATGGAATTGATCCCAGCTAGGGCTGCACTCCCATTCACATGGGCAGAAAAATCAATCCCATATCTTGGAATTCATTTAACAGCATCTCATTCTGACTTATTCTCAACCAATTATCCTCCTGTATTAAGACAGATCACAAATCTAATAAAACAATGGTCGCAACTTCCTTTATCCTGGATAGGGAAGATTAATGCAATCAAAATGACTATTCTACCCAAATTGCTTTATCTATTCAGAGTCCTCCCTATTCCAATTCCTTCCTATTTTTTGAGAATAGTACAAAAAAGAGCAACTTCGTTTATATGGGGCTCTTCTAAACCACATATACCTATACACACACTACATCTTCCCAAAAATAAAGGAGGCCTGGGATACCCTAATTTTACTAACTACTACAGAGCAGCACATTTGGCCAGTCTGTCCAAATACCATGCAAAACAGGAAATCCCATTATGGGTATTTATAGAGGCTTCAGAAAATGACCCTCTATTAATATCAAATTTATTATGGCTTGATCCTAAAGACCGCTTTAAAATTCATAATCCCATAACTAAACACTTCTTATCTCTCTGGGATAAACTAAAAACCAAATATCAGTTACAATCTCCACACAATCCTCTCCTTTCTTTTATCAGAAATCCGGCCTTTTATCCGGCATGGATCTACCCAAATTCTTTTAAAGCTTGGACAACATCAGGCATTCAGACACTAAATGACTTCATAGCATCTAAATCATTCCTTTCATTCCCATCGCTTAGAGAAAAATATGATCTACCAAACTCTGAGATATTTAGATATCTCCAAATCAAAAATTTCTATACACCATTCCTAAAGGGGGATACACCATTATCCCAATTATCCATTTTTGAATCAATCTGTACAAAAGATCCATTTGCTAAAGGTACAATTTCATCACTTTATAATCAATTATATGGAGTAGCAAATCTTAATAGACCCTCTTACGTTCAGAGGTGGGAGGAGGACCTGGGACGAACTTTAGAAGACACGGACTGGTCTAACATATGGCTCACATCTAAGTCATCTTCACCCAACATCTTAGCACTGGAGACAAATTATAAAGTCCTAACTCGCTGATACCTTGTACCCGCTAGAGTGGCAAAATATTCACCTAATACCTCAGCTCTTTGTTTTCGAGGATGCACTGAAATAGGCACATATTTACACATATGGTGGACGTGCCCAGTAATCCAAACCTTCTGGAAGGAAGTCTTCGTGATTGCATCTAAAATATTTAAAAAAATAATACAACCAGATCCATATTTAACTTTACTTAATCTAAAACCGGAATGGTTAATACTCTCTCAATTCAAACTTATGATCCAACTAATAACGGCTGCAAAACAAACAGTGGCCAAGGCATGGAAATCTCCTACATTGGTACTAGCAGAAACAATTCATAGAATGAATAATACAATGTCCCATGCTAAGATGGTAGCCATCGATCAAAATCAAATTCCAAAATTTGAAAAACTTTGGCATCCTTGGATAAAACAACAGTTCCTGTCAAACTTCAATGACTCTGTCCTGTTGCCATGGTAACAGATTAAATGACTTACAGAGACACCCATTCTAAGGCTTCAAAGAGAACTAAAAAGAATAATAAACTGACGAGCGGGACAACCTTGTGGACCATACCTCTACCTTTCAACCCTTTTTCTTCTTTCTCTTTCCTTTTCTCCACCTTACGATTAAAGCTCATTATCAGAATTTATTTGACCTATATACACTCTACTTGTAAACAATATGTATAGTAGGTATAAATCATTTAAATACCTACAAAAGTGACTAAGGAAATTATATATATCTTTAATTTAGGTTTACGTGAACCCAATGTTTAATATTTGAAATTTCATGATATTTACCTATATAAACCCTACTGTAAAACAATGAGCTTACTTTATAGATCCTTGTAAATTTACTTTATGTATCTTTATAACATTGTATACTCAATAAACTTCTTTTGACAAGGAAAAAAGATGGCGCAAGAATCGAAAAATGCACAGCATAAATGGTTACAAATAAGATGGATGAAAAAACATTATAACACTTATTATAATATTAAAAGTTAATTGGTGAGCAACAAGTCCTAGTAAATGATAATGAGGATTAATAATTAGCAGCAGCGGCAGCTCCCTTAGGAGTAGAAGCAAACTCTGGAAGACAGGGTAAAAAGGAAAACAAGGTAAAAAGGAAAACAAGGTGCACCAGACTAAGTGCAGTATATTGGAAACAATTTATTGAAAACAAAGCCAAATGGCTATTCACACAACATTGGTGAGAAACGAGCATATGTTGTACAGGTGTCCGTGGTCTCTATAAGGTCACTATGAGTCCAGAGCTATATCCAGAGGGGTGTCCCAGTGGGCTGCAGTGGATGGCTCGGCAGGGCGATGAACAGGACCAGCCTGGTTTCTGCTTGTCGGCATGCGCACCAGCGTGGAACGCACTCAGAGAAATCAGTAAACCCAAAGTGATGTATGGGCGTGATGACACATTTCAAAGCTTCTGCTTTTTCTTCAGATCTAATTGGTTGTTGAAAGTGTTTGTCTTTTATGGCCTCTTCTGGACTGAAGCCAACATGTCACAGCGTATGTGTTAGCAGTGGGATTTAAGGGGCCAGAGACGTACCATAGCACAAGAAAGCATGATACCTACTATAATACACTAATTAAATAGATAAAGATATAAAAGCAATCTATACACAAAATATAAAAAGTTTGACGCAAAGTATTAAAATTACTATAAATGAATATTATCTATGTATGTGTGTCGTTAAACACAATATCCTAAAATAATTGAATAGTAAATAATAAAGTAGAAATATAATAATGGTAATAATAAGTAGACAATTATTATTAATAGAAAAATGCCCTAATTAATAAAGAATCATTAATCATGTCCATAACCCACACATGGTGCATGGAGCAGGGCCAATTGGCCCAAGGGTAACAGTGTCCAAGAATCCAAGTATCCACGCTGGCATGCATAGGTACCCACATAGGCACCCACACACATTGACATATGTATAGGTGCACATGCGCAAACACCAGCCTATAACAACATGATGGAACTATATGTGGTTAGATCATAACTACTCTACTTACCCCCCAGCAGGAGGATGTGTAGTCTCAAAGGGGGAATGAGAAGGAAAAGGAAGAGAGACAAAAAAGGAATAAGGAGAAGGCCCCGAACCTGAAAATAATGCATATGTACATATGAAAAAATGTATTTAAGGATCTCATATTATTATAGCTGTACAAATAATTGACAAATACAAAATAAAATATAAATTAAAAATGATTAATTATATTATTATTAATTTCAATTTCCTTGTTGAGGCCATGAGGTGTCATAGTATTGAGGGTATAAATCGAGAAAGTTTCTTGTCTGCATAGGCATTCAAACCTTTCGGCTGGTGTAAATTTTTCAGGTATGGATTCAATGATCCATACCTGAAGGTCAACAATGGCTTTGTGAGATGAGCGGCAAAGTGATGGGAGATACTGTATTGTGGGCTGCCTGCCTGGACAGCTCGTCGGTGCTCTCCAAACCTGGCACGCAGGGCCCTTATGGTTCTGCCAACATAAAGCATTTCCAGCCGTAGGTTTAGTATAGTTTTTAGCTGTAATTATATTGCTGATATGGAATAACTCTAAGTCTAAGAAGCAAATGGACTCGGGATCCACTAATGAGGTGAAGGATAAACCAAAAATATTGGCATTGCAGTGGACAACAAATTCCTGGACAGAACTTAAGGGGCCATACCAAATGATGATGATATCATCAATATATCGAGCGTAGAAGACCAGGTGTGCAGAAAAGGAGTTATTAGCCCAAATACTCCTAGTCTCCCACAGTCCCATAGTTAAGTTTGCCCCATAGCTGTGCCTTGTTTCTGTAGATAATAGTCACCATCAAACAGGTAATAATTATGCTCCAAGCAAAACCTGGTAGCCTGGAGGATGACATTTTTTTTTGTATGTTAAGGTTGGGATCTGTGTCAAGAAAATAAGCCATGGCTTGAAGGCCAACTATTGACTATTAAGGCTATTGAAGTATATACTGAGCATATGTCCAGAAATACCCATAAATATGAGGGCTCCCATGTATAAGGACGTAACAGTTCTATCAAATGTGTACCATCATGAATATAGGAAGGAAGGGCCTGTGCCAGCAGTTGAAGGAAGTGATCTCTATATAACGAGTAGCTGGAAGTGATACTGTCCATGGAACCAATCCTGGTGGGATTTTCAATGTCTTTGTGGATTTTCGGCAAATGATAAAAATACGGTACTTGAAAAAAGGGTTTACGAAAGAACGCTGCCTCTGTTTTGCTGAGTTTACTTTCAACCTGTGCATCCATCACTATTAGATTAGATAGACTTCTCAATAAATTTGGGCAATGGGCCTATTTTCAATTTCTAATAGGGGTTAACATCTGAGAGTAGGTAGTATAGCCTCTGTGAGGTAGTCCAATTTATTTTGCAGCACTATACCTCTTCCCTTATCGGCAGGTTTGATTATAATATTAGGATTAGTGCCCAATGATTTTAAAGCTGTATGTTCTTGAGGACTTAAGTTAGTAACAGAATGATGGGGCCTGGAGGATTCTGATAGACATAAGTCAGTGAGCTCTTTGAATACTACCCGATAAAAAGTGGCTAGGTAAGGGCCTTTGGACTGGGTAGGGTTAAAAATAGACTTGGGTCTAAAGGTGGTGTGTACAATAGACGGGGAAGAGTGAGAGTGCTAAGACCAGTCAATTATGTCACGGTCCTCATCTGCATTCCATAATTCGCAAAGGTCCTGAATAGCTTGTTGATCAGCAGAGGTATCTA
Source organism: Aquarana catesbeiana (assembly GCF_042186555.1). Lineage (NCBI taxonomy): Eukaryota > Metazoa > Chordata > Amphibia > Anura > Ranidae > Aquarana > Aquarana catesbeiana. Next base: position 132,116,651 of record NC_133334.1, on the reverse strand, counting down.
ATGGAAGATATTGATCATCAGGAGGATTGGAGTCTTGGATGCTAGTTTTGCTGGCCTTCATGTTATAGTGTCTCTTAAGGGTTATATTATGAATAAATTTGTTAAGATCCTTAAACATAGTGAATGAATTGGGATAGGTATTTAAAGGTATATATGGGGCAAAGTTAAGGCCTCTAGCCAATAGGGATGTTTCTTGTTCGGCCAGGTTCTGGGTGGACAAGTTGTAGATTTTAACAGTTTCCGCAACTTGTCTGGACGTGGTGTGTCTGAGTTTATGTTTGTGTTTTCCCCCTCTCCTACCTCTTCTTTATGTTTTCTTTATATTTTGGTTACTGTGGGGCTGGGTAGGGGGATCTGGACTAAAAAAGACGGAATAGATGATGGGGAACCTCCAAAGGTAACTGTGGGTATATCAGAATGGTGAGTGACCTGTGAGTCATGAATAGGAGGGTACATTTCGAAATCATGGCAGGGGCCACACGGTAAATTGATTCAATATGTATTGAAACTGGAGGATTTTTGCTTATATTACAGCACTTAGTCTAACCTTTTATTGTTTTGGGGTTGGGGTTAGGGTTAGGGTTAGGGACCACCCCAAAGGTCAAAGGTCAGCAGGCGTGTCACCCAGAGGTCAAAGGTCACGAGGTTTGGCTGACCCACCCCCACCAAAGTGTTCCGCCTACCCCAACTAAGTCGGGGCGTCAGCAAGTTGGGGTATCAGCAAGTCGGGGAAAGGGAAGATTAAACAAGGGTTTTACTTAGGAGAGGGGAGTGGTGAGACACTTGGTCAGCACAAGCTAAACATACAAAAACAGTCTGGTAGAGCTAATTAAAGAGGAAACAGTCTGTCTACATGAAACATCAATTGCAGATAGAATCGCCATCCGATTAAGGAAAAGGTAAATGGGGGGGGGGGGGGCAAAGACCAGAATAATATAAACCAGTCAAATAAAATGCAAATAGGATGCAAATTCTACAACAATGCTAAAAAAAATTGTAATCAGTCTATAATAGAACAGTAGGAATTAATGAGCCAACCAGACCATTGTTTACAAAACAGCAAATATGACAAGTTCTTAGCAGACATTAGCTTTTCCATTGGTGAGGTGGAGGTGAATTAGTACAGATTTGGTATGTGGGGGAAAGGCATTGATTGGCATGGAACTAGGTGGACTTTATGTCCTTGTTCCAAAAGGATCTTACAGATTTGGAGAACCATAATATGTGGCAGAGGGATCCCACTTCTCCACACTGTCTCCAGCAGGAGGTGGTATGGGAGGGGTAAAGTTTGGACAATTTGTATGGAGTAAGGTACCAATGATGGAGTGTTTTTTGAAAAAGCTCCTAGTGGTTTGACCAGTGTGAGGAAGATATATAGTGAAAGGAGTGGTCCCTGGTTCCTTTTCCCATTTATGCATAGTGTTAGATTTCTAACATGTATTATTGTCATTTAGAAAATTGTAAAACATTGAGATTCCTTTCTGCTTATTAAGGGGGGCATGGAGGATATGATAAATTGTGTCAGGTAATTCAAGGTAGCGAGGCAGAGGGTGTTTAAGCATGAAAGAACTAATATGGGAATAGTGAAAAACATCTAATGCCCTGTACACATGACCGGTTTTGCCGTCGGAATAAACTCTGAAGGTTTTTACAACAGAGTTCCGCTTAAGCTGTCTTGCATACACACGGTCACACGGTCAAATTCCGACCGTCCAGAGCGCGGTGACGTACAACACGTATGACGGGGCTAGAAAATGGAAGTTCAATAGCCAGTAGCCAATAGCTTTCGTCTTGTACTTGCTTCAGAGCATGCGTCGTTTTTGGTGCGTCGGAACAGCATACAGACGAGCATTTTTTCCGATAGTAATTTGTTCCGTCAGAAAAATATAGAACATGTTCTCTATCTAAATCCAAAGTGTAGAAAAATGGTGTAACAACTGCGCTAAGAGAACCAAAAATAAAATACAGAAAAAAAGGTGGTGGCGAGATGATTAACACCCAACCAGCACTGAGGGAGCAGCGATAGATATGTACAACATCAATACACAAACAAATTGGAAAAAAAGGATAAATTGCGCTACCCTAACAAATATATTGGTGAATATGGCACACACGTGTATACAAAAAATGTATGATAGATATGGCATGTGTATGGAAACCAAAGCCAGTGGTGAACACAAAAAAAAAAATATTATTAATATATCATGCAAATGATCATAAAAAAAATAATAAAATAATAATACAAATGTTAATTGTAATTAACGTATACAATAACAGATGACCAATGCTAAATGCTGACTTGAACCACCACTCATGTACACTCACCAGTTTAATTTTTTGAGCTATATGAGTTTGGCTATTTGTATTGATTTTCATTGATGGTTATGTTTACTGTAATAAGTTTATTGTGTATGTGTTTGGCAGTCGGTTTTCGTTTCGAGCCCTCATGTGCAATGACCTATTTGGGGTGGTCCGATTAAATTATTAGAGACCATTTTGGATGATGGATTTTGAGTGATGTGTCTATATCTTTCTAGATGCATTGTTCCTTTGTTAGTTATCAATTTAAATTTTTTTGGGCCATTTCAGCTGACCAATTTTTATTTTATTCATTTTGCCATGTTTCCTTGTCAAAAGAAGTTTATTGAGTATACAATGTTATAAAGATACATAAAGTAAGTTTACAAGGATCTATAAAGTAAGCTCATTGTTTTACAGTAGGGTTTATATAGGTAAATATCATGAAATTTCAAATATTAAACATTGGGTTCAAGTAAACCTAAATTAAAGATATATATAATTTCCTTAGTTACTTTTGTAGGTATTTAAATGATTTATACCTACTATACATATTGTTTACAAGTAGAGTGTATATAGGTCAAATAAATTCTGATAATGAGCTTTAATCGTAAGGTGGAGAAAAGGAAAGAGAAAGGAGAAAAAGGGTTGAAAGGTAGAGGTATGGTCCACAAGGTTGTCCCGCTCGTCAGTTTATTATTCTTTTTAGTTCTCTTTGAAGCCTTAGAATGGGTGTCTCTGTAAGTCATTTAATCTGTTACCATGGCAACAGGACAGAGTCATTGAAGTTTGACAGGAACTGTTGTTTTATCCAAGGATGCCAAAGTTTTTCAAATTTTGGAATTTGATTTTGATCGATGGCTACCATCTTAGCATGGGACATTGTATTATTCATTCTGTGAATTGTTTCTGCTAGTACCAATGTAGGAGATTTCCATGCCTTGGCCACTGTTTGTTTTGCAGCCGTTATTAGTTGGATCATTAGTTTGAATTGAGAGAGTGTTAACCATTCCGGTTTTAGATTAAGTAAAGTTAAATATGGATCTGGTTGTATTATTTTTTTAAATATTTTAGATGCAATCACGAAGACTTCCTTGCAGAAGGTTTGGATTACTGGGCACGTCCACCATATGTGTAAATATGTGCCTATTTCTGGGCATCCTCGAAAACAAAGAGCTGAGGTATTAGGTGAATATTTTGCCACTCTAGCGGGTACAAGGTACCAGCGAGTTAGGACTTTATAATTTGTCTCCAGTGCTAAGATGTTGGGTGAAGATGACTTAGATGTGAGCCATATGTTAGACCAGTCCGTGTCTTCTAAAGTTCGTCCCAGGTCCTCCTCCCATCTCTGAACGTAAGAGGGTCTATTAAGATTTGCTACTCCATATAATTGATTATAAAGTGATGAAATTGTACCTTTAGCAAATGGATCTTTTGTACAGATTGATTCAAAAATGGATAATTGGGATAATGGTGTATCCCCCTTTAGGAATGGTGTATAGAAATTTTTGATTTGGAGATATCTAAATATCTCAGAGTTTGGTAGATCATATTTTTCTCTAAGCGATGGGAATGAAAGGAATGATTTAGATGCTATGAAGTCATTTAGTGTCTGAATGCCTGATGTTGTCCAAGCTTTAAAAGAATTTGGGTAGATCCATGCCGGATAAAAGGCCGGATTTCTGATAAAAGAAAGGAGAGGATTGTGTGGAGATTGTAACTGATATTTGGTTTTTAGTTTATCCCAGAGAGATAAGAAGTGTTTAGTTATGGGATTATGAATTTTAAAGCGGTCTTTAGGATCAAGCCATAATAAATTTGATATTAATAGAGGGTCATTTTCTGAAGCCTCTATAAATACCCATAATGGGATTTCCTGTTTTGCATGGTATTTGGACAGACTGGCCAAATGTGCTGCTCTGTAGTAGTTAGTAAAATTAGGGTATCCCAGGCCTCCTTTATTTTTGGGAAGATGTAGTGTGTGTATAGGTATACGTGGTTTAGAAGAGCCCCATATAAACGAAGTTGCTCTTTTTTGTGCTATTCTCAAAAAATAGGAAGGAATTGGAATAGGGAGGACTCTGAATAGATAAAGCAATTTGGGTAGAATAGTCATTTTGATTGCATTAATCTTCCCCATCCAGGATAAAGGAAGTTGCGACCATTGTTTTATTAGATTTGTGATCTGTCTTAATACAGGAGGATAATTGGTTGAGAATAAGTCAGAATGAGATGCTGTTAAATGAATTCCAAGATATGGGATTGATTTTTCTGCCCATGTGAATGGGAGTGTAGCCCTAGCCGGGATCAATTCCATGTTTGTGAGTGAAATATTAAGCACTAGGCATTTCTTAGGATTAATCATAAGGCCGGATAGGGCTGCAAATCCATCAAGAGCTGGTATTAAGTTAGGACCAGAGACCTGTGGTGATGATAGAAAAAGTAATATATCGTCTGCAAATATACATAATTTGTGTGTAATACCTCCTACTTCAATACCAGTTATAGTTTGGTTTGTTCTGATGTATTGGGCCATGGGTTCGAGTATAAGGGCAAATAATAAGGGAGATAATGGGCAACCCTGTCGGGTACCTCTTTCGATATTAAAGGCTTCAGATTTGTATCCAGCATATTTTATATAGGCTTTGGGTTTATTATATAATGCTTTGATCCATGTTAAAAAGTGGGGTCCAAAACCCCATTTTTGTAATGAATATTGCATATATTGCCAGGATACTGTGTCAAATGCCCTCTTAATATCGAGAGATAGAAAACATAAAGGGACTTTCCGTTTTTTAGCAATATGTGCCAATAACACTGCCCTGCGTATATTATCGCCTGCCTGTCTATTTGGCATGAAGCCTACGTGATCTCTATGTATTAACTTTCCTATAATGCTATTGAGGCGTTTTGCTATTATTTTTGCTAATAATTTAATATCGAGGTTTAACAGAGAGATAGGCCGATAATTCACACAGGAAGTATCATCAGAAAGGGGTTTTGGGATCATACAAACAATTGCCATTAGTGTTTCTTGCCGAAAAGAATGTCCATCTAGAAGTTTGTTAAAAGTTTTAGTGAGAATGGGAGAGAGTATTTCTGAGAAGGTTTTATAGTATAAAGCCGAGTAGCCGTCTGGGCCTGGTCTTTTGTTAAGTTTTAGGTCTTTTATGGCGTTAGCAACTTCATCTATAGTTATAGGCTCATCCAAACTGCTTTTTTGATTCTGAGATAACTCAGGTAAGGTTATTTTTGAGAAGAAGGATTCAGCCTCTGTAGGATTAAATTCATTGTTTGTCTTGTATAAAGTTGCGAGATGTGAGTGAAATTTATGGACTATTTTAACTGGATTACAAGTGTAAACATTTTTTGATAATTTCAAACGTATTGGTTTGAAAGATTTGTTAGTTGAATTTAATGGCCGAGCCAAATATGTACCTGGTTTGTTTGTATTCATGTAGAAATTGTGTTTGGAGCGTTTGAGGGATTTATCAACTGACTCAGTGAGAAATAGATCGTATTCCAATCTAGATTTTTCCAGATGAGATTTTGTACTCTGAGATGGATTATCTTGAAATGATATGTAGGCTGCATTAAAATTGAGTTCTAGTTTTTTTGCTAGATTTTTGCGTTCCCGTTTAAATAGTGCCATTTGTCTTTGTATTGTACCACGCAAGACAGGCTTATGAGCTTCCCACAGTGTTATTGGGGAGATGTCTGTTGTATTATTAATTGATATGTATTCCTTTAAAGCTTGTTCAATGGCCATCTGATGTAGTGGGTGTTTGAGCATTATGTCTGGTAAGTACCATGTTGGGTCATGCGCTTTTGGTATGGCTGAGGCTATAGTAGTGTATACTGCATTATGGTCAGACCACGGAATCGGAATTATATCTGATGCAATAATTTCTGGTATCATTCCTATTGTTAGAAAAATATGATCTATTCTGGTTAAGGTTTGATGAGGGTGCGAGAAATAAGTGAATTTCTTTTTCATTGGGTTACTTTCTCTCCATGAATCTACCAGATTGTATTTGGAAAGAAGTTGAGAAAAAGGTAATCTAGAGGTTATTTTGGATGGCGTAAAAGGTGATTTATCTAGAAATGGGAGGAGGACCTGGTTCGAATCCCCACACATTATCACTGTTCCTATTTTGTGTGTATTAATCACTTGTAATATATGTGAGAGGAATGGTGTAGGTTGTTTGTTAGGAGCGTAGTAGGAAATCACCGTGATTGCTGTATCCATTATATAACCCATGAGTATCAGGTATCTACCTTCTGGGTCTTTAATTTCTGATGATAAGGTGAATGGTGTGGATCGGTGAAATGCAATTAGAGTTCCCCTTTGCTTGGTACAGGCAGAAGCCGTGTAAATTTGTTGATAAAAAGGAGAAATATATTTTGGAGTAGAATCTTTGGTGAAGTGTGTTTCTTGGAGGCATACTATGTGAGCCTTCTTGCTATGGAAAGTACGGAAGGCTTTGGTCCTTTTTTGAGGGACATTTATTCCCTGAACATTCAGGGAAAGTATATTCAGTGGTGCCATGGCAATAGATCAAATAGTTTTGACTTACTTTTTGTTATGCAGAGCTGACTGCGCAGATCAACCTGTGTGGACTGAAAAGATGAATAGATAGAAAAGAAACCAGTGAATTCTGGAGTAAAGAGTAAACAAAAAACATATGAGATTAGATGATACATTGTATAAATTATTTTTTGCAAGTAATCACAATTTACCCGTGAAAGAGAATAAATATCTCTCTCAGGGGAATAAGTGCCTTCGTCACACTCCCACATAATATGGTTGGGAGAATGAGGAGGGCTAATGGGGGTACACGGATCTTCCGCTTACAGGAGAGAAGTGCTATGTCAAAAGACATCAAAATGATGTTTCATTAATTGGAGTGCAGAATATAGTTTTTGTTGAAATTATTTATTCCAGGGTGGTTGTATATGGTTAGTCTTGCCCTAGGCTAAATAATTCAGTTAGAAAGGTACTGTTAATAACTTTGGTATTGATGAAGATAGTTTGAATTATTTTGGGATTTTAACCCTTTTAGAGTAAACAATTACATATTTTATTCATATGTAACTGTTTAGATATGTTAACTCATAAAATTGAGGTTGTATTGCTTCAGATTAGAATAAACAAAAACATAATTCTAGGAAATAGTTAGGTAATAATATATTTGTTTTAAGAAAAGAAAGAAAAAGCTTCCATTACTTCTGGATTATTGAACATATTTGTCCTAAAAAGTAATAAATCTATTATTATTACCTGATAATATATAACTGAACAAGAATTTCCTTATTTCACTTATATATTCTAAGGCTATATGAATCAGAAGTAATAAGAAATATAACTGGAATGTAACATGATCCCACATAGTGTGTGACTATCAGAATGCAGTTACATTCAGTTATAAATACAGGTTTTTTATAGAGAACCATCTCTTAGTATAATAAATGAAGAGATATCAGGAATTAGGATGTCAGTCCATTGAATCTTCTTGGTCCATGGATGATGTGGCATAACGGCCTCTTTTGTGAGAATGATGATTCCCATTTTGTTCTGAAATTTTCTGGGTGCTGCCTGAAGGTGAAGATGATGCCATTTTTCTGCGTGTGGAAGTGTTGCTGCTTGTGGGTTCTGTCAGATTTAATTTTAAAAGGGTTTGTTGTAGTTCATCTGCTGATCTGCTTCTGTAAATTGTACCTTGGTAGTTAAATCTGACTGAAAAGGGGAAGCCCCATTGATACATAATGTTGTGGCGTTGCAGTTCCATTAGTTGGGGTTTCATGGATCGTCTTTTAGTAATAGTAAGTTGGGATAGGTCAGCAAAAATTTGATAATTGTGTCCATGAAAATTAAGTTCCTTTTTTTCTCTTGCAGCAATTAGTATTTGTTCTTTCGTTCTGTAATAATGAAATTTTGTGATTATATCACGTGGGGGTCCATCTTTCTTTTTGGCTGTGAGGGCTCTGTGTACTCTGTCCAGTTCTAAACGTTCAATAGGGATATCTGGCTTTAGTTCTTGTAATAGAGCAGTAATAGTAGATTGCAGGTCTGTCACAGTTTCAGGTATTCCCCTTATGTGCAAGTTTGAACGTCTGGCTCTATTTTCGTAATCTTCGAGCTTAGTTTGAAGTATTAAATTCTCTTTTTTTAATTGTTCCACTTCTGTTATATTTTCTTGGGTTGTAATTTCAATTTCATCCATTTTTATTTCTAAGGCTGCGGTGCGGTTTCCCAGCTCTCTTATTTCTTTGGTTAGGCTTTTTGTTATTTGGTCTGAGGTTTGTTTTAAAGCCTTATGAAGCATCTTTTCAAATTGTAATAATATTACTGGGGATACTGAGGAGGCTTGTGGAGAAGTTTGTGAGAGGATTTGTTCTGTATCTGACTCAAATGGAGAGTCTTGCTGTGACATTTTCTGTCTGTGAGAGCGCCCTGATGCTGTATCTTGTGAGGTGACTGGAGCTGCTTCAGCTGCAGTGAGTGCCTGTGAGCTCTTTGTGAGGTGATTTTTATTTCTGCCACGGTTTCCTCCCAGTACCATATTTCCTGCCCAAACTTTCACAGTTTGTTCCCAGGGGCAAAAAGGTTCAAATGGATACCTTTTGAGTCTGCAGGCTCCGCGTTGTCCTTCTCTTCTCTCCTCAGCGGTGTGGAGCTCTAACAATGCATGTCTGCTCCGCTAGGCTCCGCCTCCTGCCCCCCCATTTTGTCATGTTTCAATCATTCGATCCACCTACTGGATATTTTATGGTGATGTACATCATCCCCACCAGTTCATAGGAACCCGGGCGCCCTTAGTCAGTCTTGGGTTTTTTCAGTTAAATTGACTCAATATTTAGGTTGACCACTAGAGGTCCCCTGAGCCAAATTTAGGAGTGACACCTTATACACACTGGAGCAAGTTCGGGTGTGTGGGGGGTTGTTTTGCCATTGTGCTCGTCCCCCCTTTTTTAATATCTTTAATATATTTTTTAGTACATTTTAAATTGACCTTAAACACCTGCTTTGGTTTAATTACGCGCTTCATGCATTCGTTCCGGTCTATGTTCTTAGCTGTACCTGAACGTTCGGATTCCATCCATATAGGGAGTATTGTTATTGCGCTATTGCGCATGTGTATATTCATTTGTCGGCTCGGCTCCATCCATATAGGGAGTATTGTTATTGCGCTATTGCGCATGTGTATATTCATTTGTCGGCTTGACATGCTCTTCGTCTGTATTTTAGAGGTGACGCAGCGCGCCGCCCATGCCCCTGGATGAGTAAGTTATTACGAAACGCGTAGGATGGAGTGACACGCTGACGTCACCTCGTACTCCACACGCTATCCACCAGGAACGGGCTGTCTGATTTGTGCTCTGGCCGGCACAACAGATATTCTGATTTTTATACATCTATTTCTTGTAAGTGTTTTCATGCTCTTTTTTTTAATAAACAATCGTTGATTTTACACTATTGGAGCATTTATTTCCTCCTATGTACCATGACGTTTCCCCACTGATCTGAGCCGCTGTTAGTGACTTCCTACTATCTGGTGTCTGCCTGCTGTTCCATGGAGCCAGTGTATAACACAACACATGCCTTCCCTGATCTTCTGTAATGGGGGATCATGGTATTCCGGTAAGGGCGCACTCCTGTTGATTTACGGTGGTGGATCTCACATTATTTGAAGACATTAATTGTTTCACCAATCTTTTTACATCACTTTTTCATATTCTGATGGACTTTAATCTACTTCAATTTATCATTCACTGGTTTTCATTGTGGTAATTTGTTCACTGCTCACTGATCATTGGATATTGTTAGTTCATTGAGCATTGGTCATCTGTTATTGTATACGTTAATTACAATTAACATTTTTATTATTATTTTATTATTTTTTTATGATCATTTGCATGATATATTAATAATATTTTTTTTGGGTTCACCACTGGCTTTGGTTTCCATACACATGCCATATCTATCATGCATTTTTTGTATGCACGTGTGTGCCATATTTACCAATATATTTTTTAGGGTAGCGCGATTTATCCTTTTCCTCTATCTAAATCCGTCTGAATTTTTGAAAGAAAAAGTCAGATGGGGCATACACACGGTCGGACTATACAATGAAAAGCTCCCATTGGACTCTTTCTGTCGGAAATTCCGCTTGTGTGTACGTGGCTTAAGTGATCTAGATTATATTGGGAGGATAGCTCATCATAGGTACGTAAGGTAGAGCCCGTGTAGAGGTTAGAAAGGGTAGCGATGCCTTTATTGTGCCAATTTTGCAAAGGAAGGTTTAGGAGGAAATGGGGACTATAATTTTATAAATGTTTAGTGAGGAAGATGAAGTTAGTTGAAAAGAGGACCAGATTTTTAAGGACATGTTGAGCATTGGATAACTGGAGTGTTCGTAGGGTAGTCCCATCTTGAGTGCTATAAGGTGGAGTTAGAGGCTTCCATATGTAACCATAATTTATCGGTGGAAGGAGACAAGACCACCAGTATATGTAGTTGGTCTAAAATACATACTTTATAGTGGTGGGCGATATTGGGTACTACCATGCCTCCATTACGTCTATGTTTCATCATGGTGAGAAGAGAGCATCTGGGTGGTTTACGGTTCCATATGTATTGGTTAAAACGTTTCTAAACAGCAGGAAGGAAGGAATTAGGGATTGGGACAGCCAAGATTCTGAATAAAAAAAGTAACTTGGGTAGCACTATAATTTTTAATACCGCAATTAAAAACAATTTTTGAAAGAGCCTGAGCTTTTAGTTGAGCTAGATATTGAGAGAGAAGTTAGGAAACGTTTAAAGTTATGGTTGGGAAGTGTTGGTTGGGATGCCTAAGAAAATAATAGAATCAGAGACCCATTGGTTGGGGAATTTCTCGGCCAAAGAAGGTCTTATGTGGTGAGAGGATGTTCAATTCTAAGATCTGGGATTTAGTGGCATTAAGTTTGTAAAAAGATACTGCATGGAATGGAGAGAGAATATCTTGGAGTTCCGGGAGGGAGGTTTTGGGATTGGAGACTATAAGCATGACATCATCCGCGAATAGGTTTGTGTTCACAGCCAGTTACAGAGATACCAGTAAGAAGAGAGTTTGATCTAATTTTCTCTGCTAGGGTTTCCATAATTGGGTGAAAAATTATTTCTAAGAGGGGACACCCCTATCATATTCCATTGGTTATATTAATCGTATTTGAGAGGGTTCCTGAGATGAGAACATTGGCTGAAGGTGAGGAATAAAAAGAAAGTATAGCAGACTGTGGCCAGCCAGTGATTCCAAATTTATTGAGAACCTCCTTAAAGCAGCGTTCCACCCAAAAATGGAACTTCCGCTTTAAGTGTAGGTAAACCCCCCATTTTTTTGGGAGAGGAGCGGGTACCCAGTTTTTACGGGCACCCAGCTCCCACTTCTTCCCTGTCGCCACGGCACCGGAAGGAAGATCACCTCTCCCCTCTTCCTCCCTGTAATCTTCTGGGACACATCACAGGTCCCAGAAGATTGCCCAGCCAATCACAGCACACAGCGCAGCTTGCACATGCGCAGTGCGCGCCTGGGTGTGATGCCACACTTGGGCGCCCACAGTAACAATGCCGGTGCCGCGGAGAGGAGGGGGGAGAGGAGCTTTGTGCGCCTGCATCGCTGGACCATGGGGCAGGTGAGTGTCTGATTATTAAAAGTCAGCAGCTACACTTTTTGTAGCTGCTGACTTTTAAATGGGTGGAACTCTGCTTTAAAGAAGCCCCAATGAACTCTATCGAACACCTTCTCTGCATCCAAGGAAAGGAGCATAGAAGGTGTCATAGCAGTCTAGAGTGAGTAATGATATTTAACCACTTGCTGACCAGCTCATGCCAATATATTTAGGCAGAATGGCACAGGTGCGCAAAACCACGTACCCATACGTCACTCCGTCATCGCCGGCTAGCGGGCACATGCCACCGGCAGCACGCTGTGGGAGCGTGCCCGCGGGTCCCGCAGACTCGATGTCTGCTGGCTGCCTGCGATCATGGCACGAAGAGGCAGAACGGGGAGATGCCTATTTAAACAAGGCATTTGCCTGTTCTGCCTAGCAACATGACAGGAATCTACTGCTTCCAGTGATCGGGAGCAGTGATCTCTGTCATGTTCTAGTGAGCCCATCCCCCCTACAGTTAGAACATACTGGGGGAACACACTTAACCCCTTGATCGCCCCCTGTTTAACCCCTTTCCTGCCAGTGACATTTACACAGTAATCAGTGCATTTTTATAGCACTGATCGCTGTATAAATGTCAATGGTCCAAAAATAGTGTCAAAAGTGTCTGATCTGTCTGGCGCATTGTCACAGTTACGATAAAAATTGCAAATCGCCGCCCTTACTAATAAAAAAAATTAATAATAAAAATGCCATAAATCTATCCCCTATTTTGTAGATGCAATTACTTTTGCGCAAACCAATCAATATACGCTTATTGCGATTTTTTTAATTTTTTTTACCAAAAATATGTAGAAGAATACATATTGGCCCAAACTGAGGAAGAAATTTGTTTTTTTATATATATTTTTGGGATATTTATTATAGCAAAAAGTAAAAAATATTGCTTTTCTTTTCAAAATTGTCGCTCTTTTTTGGTTTATAGTGCAAAAAATAAAAACCACAGAGGTTATTAAATACCACCAAAATAAAACTCTATTTGTGGGGGAAAAAAGGACATTAATTTTGTATGGCTACAACTTTACATGAACGCCCAATTGTCCGTTAAAGCGACGCAGTGCTAAAATCGCTAAAAAGGGCTTGGTCAGGAAGGGGGTAAATCCTTCAAGGGCTGAAGTGGTTAAAAGTCTCTTCGTTTCATCAGGGGCCTGCCGGCCTGGGATGACCCCCACCTGATCCGGGTGTAGGAGAAGAGCCAATACTTTTTGAAGTCTAAGGGCGAGTAATTTTGCAAGAATCTTTACATCTAGATTAATAAGAGAAATTGGCCTATAGTTAGTGATTATGGGGTTGTCTTTATTAGGTTTGTGGATTGTAACTATTACAGCGTGGAGAATGTCACTTGGTAAGGAACCAAAGGCAGCAGCTAAACTGAAGACTGATAACATGTGGGGTGCAAGAAAGTCCGACATTTTTTTTACAGTATTTGTTAGAGAAACCATCCCGCCTGGAGATTTATGGCTGGGCAGTGATTTGATAGCAGAGCAAGTCTCCAGAAGAGTAAAGGGCTGGGAAATAGCACGCAATTGTTCCTCTGACAGAGAGGGCAGGTGGACTGATGGGAGAAAGGATGAAATGGAGGCGAGGGTAGGCTGGGGTGTAGATCTGTCAGATCTTAAGTTGTATAAGGATTAGGGATGGGCTTTATGTTCGGGTCGAACATGAGTTCAACTCGAACATTGGCTGTTTGCCTGTTCGCCGAATAGCGAATAATTTGGGGTGTTCGCTGCAAATTCGAAAGCAGCGGAACACCCTTTAAAAGTCTATGGGAGAAATCGAAAGTGCTAATTTTAAAGGATAATATGCAAGTTATTGTCATAAAAAGTGTTTGGGGACCTGGATCCTGCCCCAGGGGACATGTATCAATGCAAAAAAAAGTTTTAAAAACGGACGTTTTTTCGGGAGCAATGATTTTAATAATCCTTAAAGTGAAACAATAAAAGTGTAATATTCCTTTAAATTTCGTACATGGGGGTGTCTATAGTATGCCTGTAAAGTGGCACATATTTCCCGTGTTTAGAACAATCTGAGAGCAAAATTACATTTCTAAAGGAAAAGAGTAATTTAAAACTACTCGCGGCTATAATGAATTGTCGGTTCTGGCAATACACATAAAAGTCATTGAAAAAAATTGCATGGGATTCACAGGGGAACCCCGAACAAAAATTTTTTAAAAAAATGTGTGGGGGTCCCCCCAAATTCCATACCAGGCCCTTCAGGTCTGGTATGGATATTACAGGGAACCCCGCGCCAAAATTAAAAAAAAAATGGTGTGGGGTACCCCCAAAAATCCATACCAGACCCTTATCCGAGCACGCAACATGACAGGCCACAGGAAAAGAGGGGGGAGAGAGTGCCCCCCCTCCTGAACCGTACCAGGCCACAAGCCCTCAACATTGGGAGGGTGCTTTGGGGTAGCCCCCCAAAGCACCTTGTCCCCATGTTGATGGGGAGAAGGGCCTCATCCCCACAACCATTGCCCGGTGCTTGTTGGGGTCTGTGGGCGGGGGGCTTATTGGAATCTGGAAGCCCCCTTTAACAAGGGGACCTCCGTGTGAATTGGTAATGGGGTACAAATGTACCCCTACCATTTCACAAAAAGGTGTCAAAATATTAAAAAAGACAATAGACGGTTTTTGACGATTCCTTTATTAATGTTTTCTTCTTTCCCCGCTTCTTCTTCCATCTGCTTCTGGGCTTCCTTCGGTGTTCTTCTTCTTCCTCCATCTTGTTATTCCCCCGCTTCTTCCTCTATCTTCCTCTGCTTCTTCCTCCGGTCTTCTCATTTGGCATCTTCCTCCGGCTTCTTCTTCCCTGCTTCGTCCTCTGGATGAACCTCCTCAATGGGAGTCTCCCGCTGTGTGACGCTTCTGTTCTTGTGACAGCTCCTATATAATGGAGGGCGGGGTCACCAGGTGGTCACCCCTCTGATGCACGGGGACTTCCCTATGGCTTTCCCCTGGTGTCAGAGGGGGGCAGGTCATGCGTTTACAGTAGTTCCAGTACAAAGGGGGTGGGGTCACCGGGTGACCCCGCCCTCCATTATATAAGAGCTGTCACAAAAACAGAAGCGTCACACAGCAGGAGACTCCCACTGAGGTGGATCGTCCGGAGGACGAAGCGGGGAAGAAGAAGCCAGAGGAAGATGACGGATGAGAAGACCGGAGGAAGAAGCAGAGGAAGAAGCAGGTGAAGAAAAAGATGGAGGAAGAAGAAGAACACTGAAGGAAAACCAGAAGAAGATGGAAGAAGAAGCGGGGAAAGAAGAAGACATTAATAAAGGAATTGTCAAAAACTGTCTATTGTTAACATTAACATTTTTGACACTTTTTTATGAAATGGTAGGGGTACATTTGTACCCCATTACCAATTCACACAGTCGGCGGGATCTGGGGGTCCCCTTGTTAAAGGGGGCTTTCAGATTCCGATAAGCCCCCCACCTGCAGACCCCCACAACCACCGGGCAAGGGTTGTGGGGATGAGGCCCTTCTCCCCATCAACATGGGGACAAGGTGCTTTGGGGGGCTACCCCAAAGCACCCTCCTAATGTTGAGGGCATGTGGCCTGGTATGGTTCAGGAGGGGGAGCGCTCTCTCATCCCCCCTCTTTTCTTGCGGCCTGCCAGGTTGCGTGCTCGGATAAGGGTCTGGTATGGATTTTTTGGGGGGACCCCACGCCATTTTTTTTTTCAATGTTGGCACGGGGTTCCCCTTAAAATCCATACCAGACCTAAAGGGTCTGGTATAGATTTCGGGGGGGACCCCCACGCCATTTTTCTTTAAAATTTTGGCTGGGGTTCCCCTTAATATCATACCAGACCTGAACGGCCTGGTATGGAATTTAGAGGGACCCCCACGCCATTTTTTTTTAAATTTTGGTTCAGGGTTCCCCTGTGGGGAATTCCCATGCTGTTTTTATCAATGAACTTTTATGTGTATTGTCGGACCGTCAATTCATTAATAGCCGCGACTCGCGAGTAGTTTTAAATTACTTTTTTTCCTTTGAAATGTCATTTTGCTGTCAGACTGTTCTAAACACAGGAAACATGTGCCCCTTTACAGGCATACTATAGACACCCCCCAGGTACGAAATTTAAAGGAATATTGCACTTTTATTGTTTCACTTTAAGGATTATTAAAATCACTGCTCCCGAAAAAACGTCCATCTTTAAAACTTTTTTTTGCATTGATCCATGTCCCCTGGGCAGGACCCAGGTCCCCAAACACTTTTTATGACAATAACTTGCATATAGGCCCTTAAAATTAGCAATTTTGATTATTCATGTTCGTGTCCCATAGACTTTAACGGTGTTCATGTGCTCGAACACATTTTTTGCCTGTTCGCATGATCTGAATGCGAACCGAACCGGGGGGTGCTCGGCTCATCCCTAATAAGGATTGGTAATATACACTAAAAGCATGTCCCGTGGTTTAGACAGCTTACGGTATGTTTTTAGAGTGTGTAATACACCAACATTGATGCTCTGGGATGGCAAGTCGGCAATCCACAGTCTGGGCTTGCCAACCCGCCATACTAACCACTTACCCGCTCTATTACCCATACTATAGAGGATAGCTTTCAGGTATTTAAGATGGTTCTCATATTTGTACAGGAGTAGACTGCGTAGTTGTTGTCTAACTTGGGTGAGGGCTAGTGTACATTGCGGATCCGCAATAAAATACGTTTTTCTTTTTCAGCCAATAATATAAGTATATCTTCAATTTGCTGCATCCTCTGTTTTTTGACCTTTTAGGCCTATTTGATTAAGATGCCGTATGTAAGCTTTATATGAGTTCCATAAAGTAAAGTAGTCAATATCAGGGGTATCATTGAATTTTAAAACTAGTGATGAGCATCTTTTTGGTATAATTTCTGGTCCTCCAAAAGGAGAAATTGAGCCTCTGAAAAAGGGGGGGGGGGAGTTACCAAGTTTGTCATCTAAAACTATAATGAGCACAGCATGGTCTGACCAGAAGATCATACTAATGTCAGATTTCAGTACATTCTGCACTGATCTTTTGTCTGTAAGGAGGAGGTCAATTCTGGAATATGAGGAGTGAATGGCAGATCAGAAAGTGAAGTTTTCTGATCCATGAAGGCATCTCCATATGTCTTAGAGATCATATTTGTGAAAGATAGGAAGGATAGATTGTATTGGTCATCTGAAAGCAGAAGACAAACCTAAAGTTGGGTCAGCAACTGTGCTGTAGTCCCCTCCTATAATGAACGATCCTTGCTTCACCTTTTCCACTTGGGATAGTAGGGTAGCCAAGAACTTTCTTTGTTTCGTGTTTGGAGCATAGAGGTGTACAACTATAATTTAGTTCACAGATGAGAATAATAAAGCAGCCTTGGGGGTCAACAATATCGTTGATATGGCAAAAAGGGACAGATTCTGTAACTGCGATAAGGACTTCATATGCCTTCTTTGGACGTTGGCCAGGTACAAATGGGGGAAATTCTTGAAGTGTAGACGTGGGTGTTTGGTGGAAACAAAATGTGTCTCTTGGGCAAAGAGGATGTCCCCTTTGAGGGCTTTGGCTTCTTTCATGAAGGTGGTTCGCTTAAAGGGGCTATTAAGGCCCTTGTCGTTGACAGAGACAAATTTCAACAGCATATTAGATAAACAGGAACTGCTTTGGTAGTAGGTGGGCGGTGATTAGTGAGAGAAGTAATAGTTGCATATAATGCTTTAGTAAAATCTGATGCATACTGGGGGAGTTCAGCAACAAAATTGTTGTTGGCTTTTAGCACTTCCTGAGGTTCAGATTGTCCCCAACTGGGAATTGGGGACTGGAGTGAAACAGTGAAATGATGAAGTAGGTGCATATTGACTGGTCTAATGGATTCAATTGTAAAAACAGGGTAACAAAGAGAAAAAAATAGGTAAAAAAAGCCTGCAAAAATCTAAACAGGTGACATGGGCAGCATAGGCCGGTGTTGGATCAGGAAGGGTAGGGGAGACTGCAATCTCCTGACTAGGGAACTTGGCGGCATCAGGTCCATTCCGCATCCAATCGTGCTGGAAGTTGTAGTTGTGACAGTTGAGCATCCATAGGTAGTGGTTGGCATTGCTTGAAGAGTTAACCCTTATCCACACTATAGATATGCACCTTTTTGACATTCCAGGTCACAAGCACTTTTGTGGGGCATACCCACTTATAGGGGATCTTATTGTTCTGCAAAATTCTGGCTAGAGGAGAGTTCCTTTTTATTCTGAGCCGTTTTTACCCTTGACAGCCTGATCCCTAAAGGGTTAAATGAAGTTTTGGAAATACACAATTTAGTACAGTAATATCTATATAGGTCAATAGCCCTCCTCCATTTGGCAGATTAATGGAGGGGGTTGTTGCAGCGGCAATATATGTGGCTTTCCCTTTTTTTTCTCCATAATATATGGGTCTCCATAATAGGCACTGTATTTGGTGGTAGATATAGGCATTTGGATAGAATCTGTGTCAATCAAGATTATTTTTGGTTTTTCCTCCTTCCACTTATCCATTTCTCATCTCCACTTGTTCTCCATTTACAACCCATTCCTATTTATTACTTTACACAAGACACTCATAATGAATGCAAGTTTGTTTTCTAATAAGGATTATTAATTAGTTCTTAATGCTATTATATTTATGTATGAGAATTTTTAGTTTTTTTAGGATTTGTATGTGTATGTGTATATATATAGAAAATGGTTCTATACATTTCAATTCATCATTCCATATATCCTTTTATGACACCATTTTTAGGTATTTGGTCATATACTTATACATATACTTTGTTAAAAAGCACCATGCAATTGTATAATTTGGTTAAGTATACATTTATTCATGTGTTTTTTTGTTATTCCCATGTCACATACAATATATTGTCACACATTCTAATTTTAATTTATATTTTAATTATACCAATTACTATGTCAAAGGGGCACTATAAGGATGTGTGCACTACTGGCCAGTGCTACACGTCTCCCACTATGGCCCCTTCAGATTTCCTCTCTTGTGCCTCTATATGAGATCACCCCAGTCGCCCTCTAGTAGGTTGTGCTGGGTCCTGTGCACGGATGGCTGGGGTCTCCCAGGTGTCCCCATGGAACATCATGTGCAGATGTGGTGTTCAGAGGCCTCTGGCTTCCTTCCCGGATCTGCGTCACCGGAAGTGACGTTTTTGGCCTCTCCACATTGTTCACGGATATGACCTTATCTCGCGTCTCCAGAAATGATGCTTGCGGGTCACAGGCCGATTCCTAACACACGCAATGCAGCGATTCTTCTGGAAATCAGTCCGGCATGCGTTCCATGGTCAGTGTGAGGGCTGACATGGTGTCCACATGTTACAACCACCCCCTCTTTGTGACATCTGATTTTTATATGGCCATGATTTACATCATCCAGTCTGGTGAAACCATATATCCTTTTAACAACATCCTTTCCATCACCTTCCCATGAGAGTGAGTACACATATCTGTATATGTATATGCATTGATCCACTTTGGTCTAATTTTAATTCATTTTTATTTATTTTATTTCATTTTTTATATGAATTGGATACTGGGATATTTTGCTGAGTGTGTCCACACATTTACACTGTAACTGAGAATATATGTCCCTAATGAGGAATGATGTGTGTATGCATGTATACAAGCAAGTTTTTGTTTCAGCCCTCCCACAGGAGGGAGGGCTTTCAATCACATGGGCCAATTTTCTAATCCCAGTTACCCTATAAAGACTATCTACCAGCATTTCAAATTTAGCTCTGAAGAAGAGGGGGCACCTTTGAAACGCGTCAGATGCTTTTGGACTACACATCCCACCATTGTAACTGGCCAGCTGATCTTGCTGACTGACGCAATTGATGGACTGTACATTATATGCTTGATTTAATACTCATTTGTGAGTATATCATTTTTATCCATTATACATTAAAGTGTAAAGGTAATGCACAAGGCTTGTGCGTCCTCTGTTTTTTTTTTACTTTTTACCATATATATATATACTGTGATACACTGTGATTTTAGTAATAAACTTACTCTTAATAACAGTCTTTCATTCAGGTATCACCGATTGTTGCTGTACCAGGCAGAAAGCATTTGGAATCACTTCACCTGTGACAGGAGTTGACACTATACAGGAAGCACCGGCTTATGTGGCTCTTCTCTTCAGCTGCTTGCTTCCTCTACCACTGGATTCATTCACAAGATTGATGCTCTGGGATGGCAAGTCGGCAACCCACAGTCTGGGCTTGCCAACCCGCCATCCCAGAACAGGAGGTTGCGGGCCACATCAGAGGATTGGGCACCCTTGCTCTAGGCACAGTATCTGGTAGAAATGGGGGTTTGAGGATCCTATGTGATACCTCTAAATTTTATGTTGTTCTGCCTGGAGCAGTCTTCAAGGTCAGAGATTTTAGATCTTCACATCTCCGCCTCCTGGCCTGTATAAGCATCTACTATATTGTTGTGCACTGTATACAAATCCTCCATTTTGTGCTTAATATGTTGTATCTTGTCAGTATGGGTTTGAACTGTATCAGAAAGTGTGGCTAGCATATCTGAGAAATCATTAAACAACATGCGATACTAGCATGTTTTTCATGGTATTCTCTGAAAAAGGATGATGATCAGCAGGAAAGGTGTCTATAGAGCGTCTATGCTATATATCTGACATGTCTGCCCTCATGGCAGCCTGGCTCTGTGAGAACAGTGCAGATTCTCTTCTGTCCTCTGTTTTTACTTGGCAGGACTACGAGTCCATTTGGTTCAATCAATAGAAAAAAAACCCATGTACACAATCCTGTACCCACAATTGATCCAGAGGAAGACAAATCTGAAAATGCAATTTCAGAGTGCAGTTTGTTTAAAAATTTTTTTTTTTTTTAAATGGGAAAAAAGTAAAACAGCCAGCAGGCTCTTTTGCAATCCAACTGATTTCACCCTGCCTATCTAAAACAAGCCAAATTACTCTATCCTACCCTTTTCCTTTTCCATGTAACATATGGCATAGCAGCCTGTGCCATTGTGCATGATATTTATATCTTTTATATATATATATATAATTTACTCCCACTAATCTATAGGGTGCACATTATTTTTTCCCAGGACTACTGTAAGCTCACCAGCAAGTGAATGTAAATGAAGGCATCATGCTAGTGGTCACATAAAAGCCTGATATGAGGCCAGCATTCTTATTATTTAGAGCTATCTGGAAGGACAAGATGGCCTTTATGTTTTTGTGTGTCATTAAATACAAAAATCACTGCACTTAGGTGGAAAAAATGAACAAAAACCTGCCAGCACTAATATTTGTGGTACCAAATATAAAAACAAATATTTATACAGTTCAGCGCTAAAAATCACTGTATAAATACAACTATAAAGATGACCTATATATAATATCCCCAAATCCCACCAACTTGTCAAACAAATATGGATTAAACAATTTCTACATGAAAAGGTCACACACACATTAAATAATTTGTGAAAGCAATTCCAATGTTCCATGAAAATAGCCAATATACAGAGCAAGCAATAACTGATTGTGTCACCACATATACAATAAAAGCAAAGATAAGTGCAGCGTAAAAAACTAATTAAAGAAACAGAAAATAGTCCAATCAAAGTGGAAAGTCCAATCACCGGACAGAAGCAATGGCAGGATCCCTCATGTGGAAAAGGGGGGAAAAGTCCTTCTGATGTAAAGTGACAGTATCCTTCACCACATAAGTCCAGATACGCTTACAAGAATGGATGGACCTTCCTGCCACAGAAGGTCAAAAATGCATGTATCCCCAAGGGATGTTGCAAACCTCCCAGATGGTTTGAACGATCCTCAGTCACAATGTATGGAGCTCCTATCCAGCAGGAAAGTCCAGTGATACAAGGGGAAAACTTTAAGAAGCCGGTATGATGATAGTATACAGCACTCCAAAAAAACAAAGAAATCACTCTAATGCCCCGTACACACGGTCAGATTTTCTGACAGAAAATGTGTGATAGGACCTTATTGTCGGAAATTCCGACCGTGTGTAGGCTCCATCACACATTTTCCATCGGATTTTCCGACACACAAAGTTTGAGAGCAGGATATAAAATTTTTTGACAACAAAATCCGTTGTCGGAAATTCCGATCATGTGTACACAAATCCGACGGACAAAGTGCCACGCATGCTCAGAATAAATAAAGAGATGAAAGCTATTGGCCACTGCCCCGTTTATAGTCCCAACGTACGTGTTTTACGTCACCGCGTTTAGAACAATCGGATTTCCGACAACTTTGTGTGACCGTGTGTATGCAAGACAAGTTTGAGCCAACATTCGTAGGAAAAAATCCTAGGATTTTGTTGTCGAAATGTCCGAACAAAGTCCGACCGTGTGTACAGGGCATAAGTGTACTCCGTTTTATTGTCACCACATAGTGTCCATAAAAAGTCAACATAAACCACTGTTGCTCCAACCTTCAATCTGTGAACACCCATGCAAAAAGAACTATAATAGTGCACCCATGAACACACTCCAGCCTCTTACTGGATTATGCTGACCAGTATATTCAAAAATGGTCAATCAGTGCTGTTCAATCTCACCATCAAGAGCACATTGCCAGAGAGCTTCCGAGCAAGAAAGGAGACGCAAAGCAGCAGCGGAATTTCATTTAAAATGATTTATCAACAAAATTTAAAGTGCGGTCTTACATGTACAAAATCAGTAAAAGCAGTATTGATCTATGAATGGGCAAGCAATTTGGTCCCGATCAGCCACTGACTAGCTTGCGTGATGATGTCACTCTCTTAAGCCCTGCCCTACACTTTTCATTACAGATAAAGATTTTAGGGGACAGGCTGAAAAGAGGTTATTTATTTTTTCCTCCAGATGTAAAGGGTGCCCGTCCTTATCCTCTGTAACGACCTGAAAGTGAAAAACTGTACACCAAGTTCACTATATGGACCACTTATGTATTTATGTATGTTGATCATATCCTCCTTAATCTCCTCTCATGGGAGAATACATTCAGTTAAGCTAATCTTTCCAGATCTGAGCTCCTCTATGCCTCTTATCAGTTTTGGTTCCCCTTCTCTGCACCTTCACCAGTTATCCTTTTTTCTGAACTGGTGCCCAAAACTGCATATTTCAGATTTGGTCCTACTAATGTCTCTCTCTCTCTGGAGTCTATACGTCATTTAATACAAGAAAGGATTTTGCTAGCATTAGAAACTGAGGCTTGGCAATACATTCTATTATTAAGTCAATGATCTACCAGAACACCCAGATCCTTCTCCACCAGTGCAACTTTGCTTGCAAAGTAAGCAGCCTATTTGCCCTTAGTAAGTCAACCCCTATGTTAAAACATGTCCCCTGTCTCCATCAACTCCTATTTCACTATACCCATGTTCACAGTGTCTGACTATCTCCTGTAGCATACCTGCAACCTCTGGCTATCTCCATTTCTGCAGTTTCTGATAGTTATCAGTATACATTCACTGAATACTATCTGCGTCCCTTTAGTTATATCAGGGGCCACACCTGAGGCTCACTACAATAAGTAAGTTGATCATCACTGATTTAGTCAAGTCTTGTACTTTTGAAGGATACAAAATAAATTAAGGGTACTACATGGTTATTTTGTCCATATTTAGTAAGCATAGCTTTACTGCTGGTCATATACTTGATATGGAAATAAAAAGTGGGCTGCTACAGTAGAAGCATCAAGCTATAGGACCTTTCTTTCAAACATCTTTGAGCTGTTTGCATTGTTATTTTATCCTTATTTAGTAAGTAAATGTATGCTAATGGTTACAAAGTGGAAATGGAATTAAAAAGTATATATACCACATCTAAGTATACAGTCAGAAGGAAATATAAATCAGTATTTAAACATGTCTAGCTTGAGCTTTAAGCCTGGGAAGTGTTAGTCACTGAAATATAAAAGAAAACCTTGCTTAGCATTAATTGTGTGCAATACTGAGAAAAAATGTCTCAATTTAGCCATAAAGTAGATTTTATTTTGGAAAATACATTCATAAAATATCATAAGAGCATAAACCATAGCAAATAATTCTCCTGACTGAATCCATATGCTTTGAGTTAACCCCCCTGAGGATTGCTTCTGCCATAATTAATTTCTTTGTTTTATTCTATACTAAGAACATAATTGCGGACAGTGATTCAAAAGAGAAGCCTACTTATGTCAAAGTAAATGGTTACAAACAGATCCATCATATTTCTTCTTGACTATTATTTGAATAATTAAGGTTGGTATATGGAATGGTCTATTGTCAGTGAAAAGGCTAGATATTGCTTGCTTGATTTTAAATGTAAGATGACAAGTTGAGTGCAGGAAATGTGGTGTCATGACAGATACTACAAAAACATAATTGGGCCATGAATGCAGTGCAGTGCTTAGTGTACCCCCAAAACAGTATATTAGGGATGAGCGAACACCCCCGGATTTGGTTCGCACCAGAACTTGCGAACAGACAAAAAATTTGTGCGAACATGCAAACACTGTTCAAGTCTATGGGACACAAAGTGCTCATTTTAAAGGCTTATATGCAAGTTATTGCCATAAAAAATGTTTGGGGACCCGGATACTGCCCCAGGGGACATGTATCAATGCAAAAAAAGGTTTTTAAAATGGACGTTTTTTCAGGAGCAGTGATTTTAAGAATGCTTAAAGTGAAACAATAAAAATGAAATATTCCTTTAAATATCATGCCTGGTGGGTCCCCTTAGTCTGCCTGTAAAGTAGCGTATTTTTCCAGTGTTTAGAAAAGTACCGCAGCAAAATGACATTTCTAAAGGAAAAAATGTCATTTAAAATTGCTCACGGCTGTAATGTATTGCCAGAGCCCGGCAATATACATAAAAAATCATTTAAAAAAAACAGCGTGGGTTTCCTCCCCAGTCCATACCAGGCCCTTCGGGTCTGGTATGGATATTAAGGTGAACTTCACGGCAACATTTTTTTTTTAAATGGCATGGGGTCCCTCCTCAAAATCCATACCAGACACAAAGGGCCTGGTATGGATGGGGGAACCCATGTCATTTTTTTTCTTTCTGTCATAGGGCTCTCCTTAACCACTTCAATACACTATATTATGTGTTGTACACTGCACTATATACCCTGCACTGTATTATATATACTACACTGAGTGCACTATATACTCTGAACTGCAGTATATATACTATACGGACTGCACTATATATTCTGAACTATAGTATATATACTATGGGTCTTAGGTGTTGGTGGTGGCAGAACACCCTGCCTTTGGCCAATTAGAGCTCTTGCTGAGGAGCGTTCTGTGATTGGTCAAAGCATGCTGGTCAGGTGTATGCTTTGGTCAATCATCATACAGCAATGCACTGCAGTCTTGCAGTGCATTATGGGGTGCTCGAATTTGCTGCAAACACCCCATAAAATTTGCTGTTTGGCAAATGGGCAAAAACCCGATGTTTGAGTCAAATTTACGTTCGACTCGAACACGAAGCTCATCCTTACAGTATATATATATATAAATAAATAAAGTGACAGTGTTAACCACAGTATAAATATATTCCAACAATATATGTACTGGATGTAGTATCAATTACCATATGTATATATATTGTGACATTATGAAAGACGAGGTGATTGACGAATGTTATGTTTCACCTCGCATGCGTTAATTTGCCGAGAACTAAGGTGGAATCCAGTCCGGGTTTTACCAGCCACCTTGTAAATAGATAAATACAGCGCTCACAAACATCATATATCGCTCACAAACATCATATAAACAGAAAAAATAAAAAATAACAAATATGAAGTCCATAAAAAGTGACTAAAGTGCTCAAATCCACTGTGAAGAAAGTGCAAAATGCTTCAGAGATTTTCAGGTGTACCGCGACACCCCCTCATGTGTCCCCACTCACCGGATCAAGACGACCCCCGGCTTTCAGTCTAGGGGTCACTTCAGACTTAATAATGGTATCCAGACATGATTCTCAGCCATAAACAGGTACCCAAAATGAAAAATATGGACTGGTAGTGAAGTACAGCAAATAAAAAGTTTTATTGCGCATTTGAATGCGTACTTACAAAAGGTAAGTTAAAAACAGGCATAAAATGGAAGTACAACCAACGCCGTCCCTGGCGTTCGTTCCACGAGACCGGAAGTGACGTTAGTCGTGCCAGAAATTGCGTCAATTTCCGGCACGACTGACGTCACTTCCGGTCTCATGGAACGAATGCCAGGGACGAAAAGTGACACCCTAGCACTGTTGATGTTATTTATGGTGACACACATAACTACCAGACTGCTGTGGTTGAGGTTGTTACCCCTTGGGGCATGGTGACACATTCAGTGGGGGTGGTACCCTCACTGCTTCATGAAGCCCTAGTGGGGAGAGATTTTCCACACTTTTAGAGTTTGTGGGAAAACAAAAAGTGTCAGGAGGATAGAGCTTCCTCGGACACATCGAAACTCACTTCAGACCCTTTTGATTGCAAATTGAAAAGGTACACTGTTGGTGTGTCTAAGGAAGGGGTAGATCCTTTTCCTTTTTCTGTAATGGCTGGGGAGCAAGAGGAGCTGGAATCCCCCCAGCTTGAGAATAATGAACAAGAAATTATCTCTGACTCTAATAGTTAGAGTGGACAGAATGTGGTGCCTGACTTAGAAGTCAGGAAAGATGATTTTTGTACGGAGCAACTAAGAGATGCCACACTCAATAGAGCCAGCGAAAACATTAAAATGATGAATGGGGAACCTGTCGAACCTAATGAAGGGGTTTCTCTTCCCTACATGGCTCTTAAAAATTACTTGCTGTATTAGGTGGTAAAACAAGGGGAGGAGAAGGTAGAGCAGCTAGTGGTTCCCAAACCCTATCGCCGGTTGGTATTAGATTTAGCCCATGGTCATGTGATTTTAAGAAACCTGCAATTTGGACTACCTTTCTTCCCAGGGAAAGTGATCCCCTTTGAGCTAACCCCTGACTATATATATATATATCTATATATATCTATATATATATAGATATATATAGATATATATATATCTATATATATCTATATAATGTTTATCACTGTCACTTTACTTTTATGATATATATATATATATATCTATAGATATAGATATATATATATATATATATATATATAGATATATATATATATATATATATATATATACATTGCTTTAGGGGTTACATTAAGCACTGCACTCATTATGATATGGTTTATGCTTATGGTGTGATTCACAGTAGGTACAAGAAGCTGGGAGGAACAGGGTTTTACTAGTAGTGCACCTTATTATATATTAAATCATGAATGTAGTGCAATAATGTTTTGTTACACAGCTTGACATAGAGAAAAGCACTTACAGGTCACCACTGCAACAGTTTTTTTGCATGATGATTAGTGATTTTTGCCAATGCCTCCAAAAACATTGATCTGGTAGTGGTAACCTAGGAGAGGACACCTAAGTAGAGCAGTGGAAGCTGTATTTAAAAGCGAATGATAAAAGGACATTGGTAATAACCATGTTTTGACTGAAATGTCAGGAATGAAAAAATAAAGGATTTGTTTATTAAAAATATGTTCAGTATTAAAATAAAATAAGATACATTTAATCAAAAATAAAGGATTCATTTATAAAAAAAACCTCACTATAATAAACACTGACAATGATTTTCATGGTTCCAATTTTGCAGTACTCTCCTTTCTACTGTGCATACTTTATTATGCACAAATCCTAACCTTTTATTATCAAATTATTTAGTGTTAAATATTTAAAGCATAACTAACAGCGAAAATTTTTTTTTTAGTTTTAGATAAAGTGCAAAGGGATTAGAAAGGATCAGTTTTTACTGCTGTCTGTGCCATCATTGGGGAGATTCGCCCCCTCTATTTGTCATGTTTACCATTATCATTGAAAGTGAAAATAAAAGAAAATCCCACATTTTAGGTTGACATCAGAACAGTAATAGAGGGGAAATCTTCCAATGGGGACACTAGCTCTGGTGATCCTGTTGACATCCCAGGATTTCCTCACTTTGAAGGGATTGCCTCTCACTTCCTGCTTTGGATAGGCACTGAGAATAAAGGGGAGTCTTCCCTATGGGACACAGAAAAAAAAAACTGACTGGTTATAACCTTTCCTTATTTTATCCCCTCCAAAAAAGTTTTGCAGTCAAAATGGTATATTCTAGTTTTTTATGACGTAAATATATAAATACTTTAGGGCCTATTCACACTATTATGGTGTGTTTGGCTCATTACATGCATAACATTCTTCCTACACAAAGAGGGATGTGAGCAGAGCCAGGTTCTGTTCTGTGTCCTGCTATTCTTCCAAAACTAAAACTCTAGATTGTATGTGAGAATTGCAAATGGCAGTTGTTCAAGTAAAGGAAGAGGCTTTGGGACATAGGTTGTCAGCTCCTGGGGGCACATAGGAATGTGGAGGCCTTAGGCAATTGCCCAGTTGGCTCACCCTAAATGCCAGCCCTGATCCATGGTCAGATTGGTCCTGGTTTAATCCAAAGTATGTAATTCAGTGAAAAAAGTCAGCGTCAGCATTCATAACACTTTCACTGCCACTGATATAAGCCTCACCTAGACCCGAAATGCCCCCAGCTGAATAGCTTAGTAAGCCTTACATTGAATTCCATTCTGTTATAGAATGTCAGAAGTGCATACGTTTTGCCTCCTATCCAACATTTTTTTTTATCAGAAATTTTTTTTTTTATTTTAATTTAATACATACACTTCACAAAGCAGTTATACATAATATATAATAATTTCTATAAAATTTTACAAATTCTCTATTATATTCTCAATATCATATCTTATCTCTTACCCGCCCCAAGCCTTCCCCCCTCCCACCCTCACATCTACCTGTCAATCGTCACTTTAGGGTTGCTTTATTTTATTTTAATTGCCACTCCCTCATTTGCCGCTGGCTTCCCCCCCCAACCTATTCTTTGTTGTGTAGTTATCACCCCTTGGGTCCACTCGCTATCTTACTCCTTCTTCTCCCCTTATCTTTCCCCTCCTTTTGCTTCTTCCTTTTCCGACTATTTTTTTGCCTGTTCTTTCCTTTCTACGCCATTCCCTCTGCTCTACATCCGGAGCTTTTCCACTACCAGTTGATGGGGGGCCACTTCCGCCTCCCTCAACCAGGGTTGCCATATTTTGTCAAATTTCCCCTTGTCATTTCTACGGTTGTAGGCCAGTCTTTCTCTTGGAAGGAGGGAGTTTACATATGAGATCCATTGCTTCCCAGTGGGCACCGTAGGAGCCATCCAGTATCTTGCGATAAGTTTTCTAGCTAAATACATCAATCTAGTTATCATAAGATACTTTCCTCCAGGGAACATTTCTGCCTCAATGGCGCCAAGCAAATAAACCGTCGGATTCAAGGGGATATGGATTTGCGCCAACCCAGAAATGCGTCTGGATACCTCTTCCCAGTACCTATGCAGCTTTGGGCACCTCCACATTAGGTGAATAAAGTCCCCCCTGTGCACTCCGTACTTGGGGCACGCAGAAGAATCCCTACCTCCCCACCTGTGGAGTTGCACTGGTGTCCTGTAGGCCCTGTGTAAAATAAATAATTGTGATAACCTTTGTGATGCAGATAACGAGACCACTGGGATAGCTTTGAGTGCCGCTTCCCACTGATTATCGTTTATCTCGTCTACATCCTCTACCCATTTTTTCCAACACTTTAATGATGTATGATCTTGGGTCCTAATCAATAATTCCCTGTATATTTTTGTTATTAGTCCTTTCCTTGTGTCTGCTTTCAAAACTTCATTCAGTATTGGGACTGTTTTTACTCCTAAGGAGTGGGTTGTTTGTTGTGCCTGTAGCGCATGGCGGATTTGAAGATATTGGTAGAAGCCCCTAGGGTGCAAATGGAATTCCCTACATAGTTGTTCATATGACTTTAATACGTCCCCCTCATAGATTTGTGAGAAGAACCAAATCCCCCTTTCCTTCCAGTGTGAGAAACCTCGCAACTCCTGAACCTCAGTATATCTTTTATTATGCCATATTGGTGTGAATGGGAGCACGCCCGTTATTTTCAATATTTTCTGAGTTTCCCCCCAAACCCTTTTAAAAAGAGAACTCATAGGTTCTAATCCCTTCATACTTGGTAGATCCATTTCTAAATGGGAGGCCGCCGCCAATGTGGGTTCCGAGATGGTCACCAATCTACATATAGGGTCCTCATTTCTCACTCTACCCCATCCTGCCATTTGTTGCAACTGTGATGCCAAGAAATATAACCTGGGGTGGGGTATTGACAGCCCTCCTTAATCTTTTTCATATTGCAGTGTTTCCAAGCTAATTCTAGGCACCTTTTTTTTCCATATCAATTCTCTCGTTAATGTGTCTATTAGTCTGAACCACTTCTTTGAAATCCATATTGGTGAATTGTGGAGGATATACAATTGCTGTGGGGCCCAGATCATCTTTACTAGATTTGCCCGCCCTACGACTGACATTAGGAGCCTACACCAACTGTTACATTTTTCTTTCTGTCTGGTGAGCAATGGCCCCAAATTCAGTCGAAGATACTCGGCTGGCTCTGGGGACACCATCACTCCCAAATATTTAAAGCAGTTACAGTAGGTGACCGCGATATTGTGTCAATCTCGCCGCACTTCTCGGCGAGATTTGACACCTACGAGCCCCGTCGCAGGGGCCAGCGCCGAGATGGCTCACTCATCGCGGAAGGAAAACTTTGTTTTCCTTCCGCGATGAGTGACAGGCAGTGCTGACAGCTGTCTGGTATGAATCCTGAGGCGGGAACACCGCGCCAAATTTTAAATGAAAAAACCGGCGTGGGTTCCCCCCTCGGAGGCATACCAGGCCCTTAGGTCTGGCATGGATTGTAAGGGGAACCCCCTATGCCGAAAAATCGGCGTGGGGGTCCCCCCCAAATCCATACCAGACCCTTATCCGAGCACGCAGCCCGGCCGGCCAGGAAAGGGGGTGGGGACGAGCGGCCCCCCCCTCCTGAGCCGTACCAGGCCGCATGCCCTCAACATGGGGGGGTGGGTGCCTTGGGGGAGGGGGGCGCCCTGCGGCCCCCCCACCCCAAAGCACCTTGTCCCCATGTTGATGAGGACAAGGGCCTCTTCCCGACAACCCTGGCCGTTGGTTGTCGGGGTCTGCGGGCGGGGGCTTATCGGAATCCGGGAGCCCCCCTTAATAAGGGGGCCCCCAGATCCCGGCCCCCCACCCTGTGTGAATGAGTTTGGGGTACATGGTACCCCTACCCATTCACCTAGGGAAAAGTGTTAATATAAAAAACACACAGTACACAGGTTTTAAGAGTAATTTATTAGTCAGCTCCGGGGGTCTTCTTCCGACTTCGGGGGGGTCCCCTTCCGACTTCTCCCGGTGTTCGGCCTCTTCTCCCGGGCCCCACCGCTATCTTCTTCCAGCTCTATTGCCAGCGAGGGGCCCGGCCTGCTGCCGCTGTCTTGTCGCCGCTGTCTCGCCGCCGCTGTCTCGCCGCCGCTGTCTCGCCGCTTCTTCTCTTCTTTTCTTCTTCCCCGATGTTGACACGACGCTCTCTCCGACTCGAATGCTGTGTGCGAGCTGCGGAGCCATTTATATAGGCGGTAACCCCGCCCCCTTACGACGTCATGGTCCCAGCATGCGCAGGGACTCTGGGGTCACGCCCCCTTATGACGCCAGAGTCCCTGCGCATGCTGGGACCATGACGTCGTAAGGGGGCGGGGTTACCGCCTATATAAATGGCTCCGCAGCTCGCACACAGCATTCGAGTCGGAGAGAGCGTCGTGTCAACATCGGGGAAGAAGAAAAGAAGAGAAGAAGCGGCGAGACAGCGGCGGCGAGACAGCGGCGGCGAGACAGCGGCGGCGAGACAGCGGCGGCGAGACAGCGGCAGCAGACCGGGCCCCTCGCTGGCAATAGAGCTGGAAAAAGATAGCGGTGGGGCCCGGGAGAAGAGGCCGAACACCGGGAGAAGAGGCCGAACACCGGGAGAAGTCGGAAGGGGACCCCCCGAAGTCGGAAGAAGACCCCCAGAGCTGACTAATAAATTATTCTTAAAACCTGTGTACTGTGTGTTTTTTATATTGACACTTTTCCCTAGGTGAATGGGTAGGGGTACCATGTACCCCAAACTCATTCACACAGGGTGGGGGGCCGGGATCTGGGGGCCCCCTTATTAAGGGGGGCTCCCGAATTCCGATAAGCCCCCCGCCCGCAGACCCCGACAACCAACGGCCAGGGTTGTCGGGAAGAGGCCCTTGTCCTCATCAACAAGGGGACAAGGCGCTTTGGGGTGGGGGGGCCGCAGGGCGCCCCCCTCCCCCAAGGCACCCACCCCCCCATGTTGAGGGCATGTGGCCTGGTACGGCTCAGGGGGGGGGGGGCGCTCGCTCGTCCCCACCCCCTTTCCTGGCCGGCCGGGCTGCATGCTCGGATAAGGGTCTGGTATGGATTTGGGGGGGACCCCCACGCCGATTTTTCGGCATAGGGGGTTCCCCTTACAATCCATGCCAGACCTAAGGGCCTGGTATGCCTCCGAGGGGGGAACCCACGCCGGTTTTTTCATTTAAAATTTGGCGCGGTGTTCCCGCCTCAGGATTCATACCAGACAGCTGTCAGCACTGCCTGTCACTCATCGCGGAAGGAAAACAAAGTTTTCCTTTCCCGATGAGCGAGCCAGCGCGACATTCACAGTACCCTGTCGCCGAGAACTAGCGCGATGGTATCGTGCTGGAAACACAATCTCGCGGTCAGGTACTGTAACAATAGCAATCCCCCTCTGGGAGTCCCTCCCTCGTCTGATCTAATGGCATTATAGTTGATTTCGACCAATTAATTGCAAAGCCCGAAAAGCTGCCAAAGTTTCCCACTATCTCCATCACTGCCCGCAAAGAAGAGGACATATCCCCTAGATATATAAGTGCATCATCTGCATATAAAGATATTTTTTCCTCTCTCTGAAATCTGCGGAACCCCACTACCTCAGGTGAGTTCCGGATCAGTATAGCCAGGGGTTCAATCGCCAAGGCGAACAGTAATGGAGACAGCGGGCAGCCCTGTCTAGTCCCCCTATATAATCCAAATGGGGGGGAGGGAATCCCATTGATGCGCAACCTGGCTCTAGGTTTGGAATACAGTACTCTTACCCAGGATATGAATTTACTTCCCACTCCGAATCTTTCCAGTATTTCCATGAGGTAGGGCCACTCCACACTATCAAACGCCTTAGTCGCGTCAAGTGACAGAATGGCCCTACCCCCCGGATTGTCCACTAGCATCTGCAAATTCATGTATAACCTCCTTATATTATCAGACGTAGAGCGCGTTGGTATAAAGCCAGACTGGTCACAATGAACCAGTTTGCCAATTACCTGAGAAAGCCTCTTAGCCAAAACACTGGCCAGCAACTTAACGTCTGCATTCAATAACGAAACTGGACGGTATGAATCCATTAGAAGTCTATCTTTTCCTGGTTTCAAAAGAACTGTAATTATTGCTTCTTGCATACTATCTGGTAACCTTCCCACTTCCCCAGCCTCCTCTATTGTCTGCAACAATGACGGTAAGAGGACCTCCCTATAATGGGAGTATACCTCTACCGGTATTCCATCTGGGCCTGGGGATTTATGACGCATTGCCCCCTCTAATGCTTCCGTTAATTCAGCCAGTGAAATTGGGGAATTCAGAGTTTCCCTCTCCTCCTCCGTTAACCGCGGAAAAGGACAGGTTTGTAGGAACTGTTCCAAGTCCGATGGTTTATACCTGGTTTTACTAGAGTACAAATCCCTGTAGAACTGCTGAAAACTATTTACTATATCTGAGCTGAGAGTTAACTTTTCTCCAGTTTCAGTCCCTATAGCTAGGATATTTGTAGCTCTCTAGCTATTAGAGCTAATAGGCGGACAGTATTTTCCCCCTCTTCGAAATAACTTTGTTGCTGAAAATATCTTCTCTTCTCTGCTGCAGATAGCTACACCGCATTGTGTACTGCCTGCGCCTCTCTCCATAGCTCTTGATTGGAATGTGATGGGTCAATTATTAAGGCCTGCTCCCTTTCTTTCAGTTCTTCCCGTACCCTGGTTTCCCACTCTCTGGATCGGGATTTAACTCCCGCAATTTCTTTAATGAGGCAACCCCTCAAGAATGCTTTGAGTGTATCCCAGACTACCGCTTTACTGGCTGAGCCCCCATTTAATTGTAAAAATTCCTGTAAAACCTCTCCCGTTCTATCTGCCTGTGGGAGCAGAGCCAACCAATATGGGTTCATTTTCCACAGTGGTTGTCTCGAGGTACCAATAATGCCCAGCCGTACCTAAAATGGGGAGTGGTCAGACAGAAGGCGCGGCTCATATGCAGAGTCCTCTACCCACTGAAAAAGTGACTCATTCCCCAGGCCCAAATCAATACGTGAGAAACCATCATGTGTTGCAGAGTAACAGGAGTAACATCTATCCTTGTCATGTCTCTCCCTCCATACATCCCTAAGTCCCAATTCCTCGAGGAGGGCAGCAAAAGCCGTCCTTCCAGAGGTATGTCTCAGTCTCATATTTTTAGATGTCAAAGACATTCTGTCCAGGGAATTATCCAAGATATTATTGTAGTCTCCTACTGCTAACACCGGGACCCCCGGATGCAGAGCCATGAACTGCGATAGGCACCCAAGGGGAACTGCTGAAAAAGGTGGGGGAATGTATATGGAAGCTATTATACACGTTAGTCCATTAAGTTGACATAGTAGAAAACAAACTTTCCCTCCTTATCCACTCTCTGTTGCAAGCACTCAAAGGAGATATCCGAGGAGATCACAATACTAACCCCCCTTGAATATGAGGTATGCATAGAATGAAACTGTATCGGGTATCTCCTTGAATAAATGTACAGAGTCAGGCCGCATATGTGTTTCTTGCAAACAAATTATCTGGGGTTTCATTTTATCAAAATATTTAAACATTGCACTTCTCTTATCCCTATCCCCCAGCCCCCTTACATTCCATGTCA
This sequence comes from Aquarana catesbeiana, assembly GCF_042186555.1. Classification (NCBI taxonomy): domain Eukaryota; kingdom Metazoa; phylum Chordata; class Amphibia; order Anura; family Ranidae; genus Aquarana; species Aquarana catesbeiana. The sequence goes on along the minus strand of NC_133334.1, from coordinate 132,081,642 downwards.
TTAATAAAATACCCTTTTTTTCCCCCCTTTACTCATACATGATAGCTCTCTATTTTCTGCACTCATAGAATCGAAAACAGCTACATAAATAGTAAGTCATAACACCGTTGGCCTTCTGGGTTTTAACCATTCCAGGGACCCTGCCAGCATACAATACATTTCTACATAACTTTATTTTTTCCCCCCATTTGTCAGTTGTGTGATACAAAAAATATTTGTGGCAAAACTTATACTTGTGATAACTTCCCTTTCTTAATTGCATAAATCCGCCCCTTCTCGTGTCTACCCTACCCCCCCTCCCCTCCCTCCTCTCCACCCCACTCCCTCCCAAACCTTCCCACCCTTCTTCTCCCTCCCCCATTTGTCAGTTGTGTGATACAAAAAATATTTGTGGCAAAACTTATACTTGTGATAACTTCCCTTTCTTAATTGCATAAATCCGCCCCTTCTCGTGTCTACCCTACCCCCCCCTCCCCTCCATCCTCTCCACCCCACTCCCTCCCAAACCTTCCCACCCTTCTTCTCCCTCCCTGCCAGCATACAATACATTTCTACATAACTTTATTTTTTCCCCCCATTTGTCAGTTGTGTGATACAAAAAATATTTGTGGCAAAATTTATACTTGTGATAACTTCCCTTTCTCTCCCTCCCAAACCTTCCCACCCTTCTTCTCCCTCCCTCCCCTCCCCTCCCGCCCAACTGGGCCTATATTCACTCCCCAACATACTCCCTCCCATCTTTTCTATACCATACATCTCTGTATCCCCCTGTTCTACGGGGACTTACCTCCCCCCTCCCCCCCTCTCCAACCTTTTTTAGTGCCACTCCTGTGCGATGACTTTTGTGTTTGTGAAGGTAAATACTCATATCAGCCCCATTTTAATCTAATATATCAATCTTCCACTATTTTATTACATTCTAATCCCCTTCCTAATCCGTGTTTTACTTGCCAACACTAAACATTTATTTAATTTTTATTTTTTAATTAATTATTATCTGTGATCCCTTTTCTTCCCCTTTTCTTCCCACTACCCCTATAAAAAAAAAAAAAAAAAAAAAAAGGGGGGGGGGGGGGGGGGGGAGGGAAAAAAAAAAAAGACTAAATAGTCTCTGATCTCTCATCTTCTGTATTCCGTGCTGTTTTCCCGTTGTCCTTCAACCACTCTTCAACACTCCGTGGGGAATCAAAAAAGTGTATACCATTTATATTAGTCACTCTCAATCGGGCTGGGTAAAGCAGTGCATAGTCCATCTTGATTTGCTGTAGCGTACGTTTGATTGGTATGTATGCCGCTCGGCGCATTTGTAGCTCTGGAGAAAAGTCCTGAAATAATAAAATTTTGGCCCCCTTGTATAAAATCTCTCTCATTTCTCTTGCCTTCCGGAGCAACGATATTTTATCTCTAATGTTGAACAATTTTATGATTATGGGCCTTGGATATTCTTTTCCCTGACGAGGTCTAGAGGTTATTCGGTGTGCACGCTCAATGCCAAAAAAAGGAGAAAAAGTCGCAGCCCCAAATATTTCTTTGGCCCATTCCTCCAAGAACTCTATGGGGTTAGACCCCTCACTCCGCTCAGGCATGCCAATTATTCTTACGTTGTTTCTTCGATTTCTATTTTCTAATTCGTCCATTTTGGCTGCTTGTTCTTTTATGCGTTTTTTCATCTCAATGACATCCTGTTTGAGTGGAGATAACGTGTCTTCTACTGCACTTAATCTTTCTTCTAAAGCCGTTGTTCTTTCCTCCATCTCCTTCAGCTTGCCGCCTATCACTGCGATTTCCTCCTTTATGCCTTTCAATTGGGCATCCACCCCTGCGATTAATTCCTTGCATGCGATTATCGCATATAGGAGGTCCCTCATTGTGGATTCTTCTGCTCTTCACCTTTGTTCTCCCTCCATATCTGCCTCTGTTATGTTAGAGAGCTTTCTAGTTGCTCTGTCACCGCTTGAGGTATCCACTTTCCTTGCTTCTTGTTCCTTTATGTGCAAGGCAGTCGTCGGGCTTGGCACCACCGGCACTGCTTGAGCTTGAACTTTTCCTATTCCCTGATGGAACTGTGTGAGTTAGTTGTGTAGATTTAGCTGGTGAAAGAGATGTCCTAGCAAATCGCTCTAGCTTAGTTGCTGCTGCAACTGCAGTTGCTGCTGCAGCTTTTGCTTGATTTGTCTGATTTTTTGTAGAGCGTGTGACTTGGGATCCTTCTTGTTGTGGCTGTTGTGGCTGGTTTACTTTCTCCTCAGCAGCTCGTTTCCCCACCATGTTGTTTTTCTCCTTTCTCCTTCTTCTTTAAGGATTAACCAGTTTACACATTGTTTCAAAACATTGCCCAGTGTTGCATCATCACTTGTTATTTCACCCTGTTAATTCCTGTTGGACTCAAAAAGAACAACAAAACAAACCAAAAAAGGGGGGAAACACTGTCCCTTTACATATGTCCAGAGTTTACAATGTCATCTCGCTCAACTGAGCCTGAGATTAAATAGTAGGCGGTGAAATACTGCACTTTAAATTGCCACTTTAGTCATAATAGCCAGCTTTTAAACACCATTCCTCTATTTATATTGATTTGTACTATTGCTGTTTGGTTTAGTTGGCCTCCCCAGCCTGCTCCCCTTCTGTCTCACACCCGGGACTAGAATTGCATCTTTCTGAATCGCAGGTATAATGTCTTTGACGGCAAGGGTTAAGTAAAGAAAGGCAGCAATGGATTCAGCTCAGCCCCAGTTCCAGCTGAAAGTTTCTATTAGTTTCAGCTATACATTCAGGGTAAACAAACATATATGGCAGATATGTAGGTTGAAAACAGTAGGAATAGCTTTCACCTGCATCAGACGTCTTCACACATGATAGTCAATCTCCAACATTACCTTATGAATTTTATATGTATAGAGTCTTTAATAACAACCGCTAAGCAGTAGATCAGCTCAGAGAAGGTTCCAAGTGAGAGTGCAATAAATTTATATTTATGTTTCTTCTGCTATGGGCTAAGCTTAAATAAGCATATGTGGCAGATATGCGATTCGAGACAAATAGGAAAAACTTTCACCTGCATCAGACGTCTTCACACATGTCTGTTGGTTTTCAGCATTACCTTATGTTCTTAACAACCGCTCACCGCTTCACTCCCCACAGCCCCAGTTACTGAGGCCAATTCGTTACTCAGCTGCTGATGTCTCAAATGGGAGCCTTTCACGCTACCCCTCTGGTTCCTCTCACCAAGTGGTCGCTCCGTCCCTCACACCGGTGCTGTTGTCGCTCTTAAAGCCGGTTTTCTCGCCGAGCGCCGGCAGGTCTGGGAGACCTCTCACGCCTCCCCCCCGTCACGCTCTCCGCTGTCCTCTGGGACTCCGCTCTCACCGGGACTAGGTATGTACTTGTGCTGGTGAAGGTGTCTGTCTCTAGGGCTGAAGTCAGCTGCTTTCTCCTGCTGTCGGGTCGGCTAGCATTTCCTCAGCTGTATGCTTGCTAGTTAGAGCTGGGGGAGAGGAGATCACACACACACCCTCTCACTCCCACATCCGGTCACGCCCCATCTCTGCCTCCTATCCAATGTTAAAATACATTTTGGGAAATCTGAATTATTTCCTATTCATGTTCCCCCCACACTGGCGACATCTTTACAATCTTTCTTTCTTTTTGTTTGGCGAACAGACTCCCTGCCTTACTTGGAACACATATCACCCATGACCAGAGACTTCTATACGATCTCAACTATGGCACCCTGTTAACAGGAATATTGAGAGACCTACAAGTCTGGAGGGGCCATCCCTTAACATGGTTTGGGAGGATAAATGTACTTAAGATGACAATCCTGCCTAGAATGTTTTATATCCTACTTACGGTACCAATATCCTTTCCTTTTTCTCCTTTAAGCGACTACGCAGAGCATTCTTGACCTTTGAGTGGAAGGACAGACATCCTAGATTAGCCCATAACCTGCTTCATAGACACAAACTGGACGGTGGTGTTGGGTTCCCTGACATAGCTCTATATTACAAGGATATGGCCCTAGTTCGCATATTAAATTGGTGTCATGACTCATTGAGTAAATTATGGGTTCTGCTGAAAAAAACACCAATGGGGAAGAACCTTGCAGGTGCCCTGTGGATTCCACCCACCTCTAGAGGACTTTCGACCCAGACATCCCCACTGATGTGAGCCTCCTTGTCTGTATGGGATTGATTGAGTGCATCGGGCCAATATGCTCCACAAACATCCCCAATGGCACCTCAGAAGAGCTGAGATTCTTCAATTCCTGGGGCTCTGATGGGAAAGTTGCATGCACCAAATATGCTTCAAAAGGCACTCTATCTCCCCTTTCTGTGCTACGAACATCATACAGAACTATTCCCTTCACTTCCTGGACACATCGCCAAATAGCAGACTTTCTCAGTAAATTACAACCCTGACTGTGACCCTTCAATACACTTATGGGACATTAACACGAAAAACCAAAAGTGCTAATTTTAAAAACTTATATGCAATTGTCATAAAAAGTGTATGGGGACCTGGTCCTGCCCCAGGGGACATGTATCAATGCAAAAAAAAGTTTTAAAAACTGATGTTTTTTCAGGAGCAGTGAAAGTGAAACAATAAAAATTAAATATTCCTTTAAATATCGTACCTGGGAGTTTACCTTAGTATGCCTGTAAAGTAGCATATTTTTCCCATGTTTAGAACAGCACCACAGCAAAATGACATTTCTAAAGGAAAAAAAGTCATTTAAAACTGATCGCGGCTGTAATGTATTGTCGGATCCAGGCAATATAAATAAAAATCATTGAAAAAAAATGGCATGGGTTCCCCCCCCCAGTCCATTACCAGGCCTGTGGGTGCCCCCCAAAATGCATACCAGGTCCTTCAGGTCTGGTATTTAAGGGGAACCCTGTGCCAAATTAAAATAAAAATGGCGTAGGGGTCCCCATCAAAATCCATCCAGACCCTTATCCGAGCACGCAGGCTGCAGTAAAATGTAAGATGTAGAGGGATCACCCGTTTACATCAGCGGGTGGCCCCACCCTCATCTATATAACAGCTGTCATCGGGAAGAAGCGCCAGTCAGTGGGAGCCTTCCATGGAGGCGGAGTTGCTGCGTTTTTTTCTTTTTTCGTTCTGCTGGGCGCTGTCATCGAAGACACGGGAAAATGCGTTACTTTACAGGCATACTAAGGACACCCCCCAGGCACGATATTTAAAGGAATATTTTGTTTTTTATTGTCTCACTTTAAGTATTATTAAAATCACTGCTCCTGAAAAAACGTCCGTTTTTTAAAAACTTTTTTTTGCATTGATACATGTCCCCTGGGGCAGGACCCTGGTCCCCAAACACTTTTTATGGCAATAACTTGCATACAGCCTTTAAAATGAGCTCTTTTGATTTTTCATGTTCGTGTCCCATAGACTTTAACAGTGTTCACTTGTTCGTACAAATTTTTTGCCTGTTAGTATGTTCTGGTGCAAACCAAACCGGGGGTGTTCAGCTTATCCATACTTACCACCTTTGAATCCTTATGTATTTACCTCTCCAAATCCAAACACCTACTGTCACAAATGAACACGCCGGTGCTGGGTACACAAACTACATCTGTCCCCTATTTCTTTTGGGACTGGGAGAGAGAGCTAGGGCAGGATTTCAGTCCACCACAGATACAAAGGATAATCAGATTAACACACTCCACCTCCATTAGCTCTCATGTCCAAGAAACCTCATATAAATTTCTTGCTAGATGGTATAGGACCCCAATCTGCCTGACCCAGATGTTCCCGTCGGCAGATGCCCGCTTCTGGAGGGGGTGCAAACAGTGGGGTACATTTCTTCACCTATGTTGGCCTGTCCCATAATTAGGGCCTTTTGGGAGGCTATTACCCCATGGATCCAGAAAACAACCCTCAGTCCTATATATAGAGTTCTCCCTCATGCATTTTCTTTTCCACGGACCCCCTCATCAACTAAAATACTGTATATAAGAAGAGTGTCACTCCTCACTTATTAAACACAGCCCTGATTCCCAGATTCTGGAGACAATCAATGTGTCCCACATTGCTTGATTGGAAGAGGGAGGTGGATGCTATTATGGAGGAAGGACAGTGAATGCCTATGGTCAGAGACCAGCAGGAAATATTCTGAGATACTTTGTCAGGCTGGATGTATTATTCCTCGGAGACCCCAACGATCTAACTGCCATCGCTATACCTTACCTAAGACATGGGTCATTACTACAGGATCCTTCTATAGACGTACCCAACATTAGTTGTCAAATTGCTTATTGCTTTCCCTTTTTTTCCTCCCTAAAGGTTTGTTCCCCTTTTCCCACTAACCCTTTCCTACTTCATAATGCTGACGTTACATCTGAGTCACATTATACACACAATAGGTTACAATGCACCTTCTGCTATTCAGGGACATTAACTCTAGTTCTGGATTTAAATTCACACCAATAGGTATTTGCTTTACTTTTAGCTTGCATCAGGGTTTCTAGATTAAGGACAAAACTTCGCTCTCCAATAGTAGCTCAAAAAAAAAATCAAGACAATCATCATGCATACCTCTTTAAGAACCATGAACTTTATTAAAATACATAAAATCACACTCGTGTGAAAGGGCAAAAGTTCTGGAACTCCGGTAAAAATGCTTATTTAAAATCAATACATTGCCCCCTTATGGAGACAGCGGTATCACCTCTCTAATGCCGTGTACTGTGTCACTTCCGGTTTATGTGTTGAAGTCATTGGCCCTATCTTGATGCTTTTTATCACAGTCCATGTGACTTCCTCAAGGATGTCAAGTGGAGGATCGGTAATTATGTCTCTTATACTTACTTATTATTCACTTTCCTGAATAAACACTGAAGTATTCAGTAGTGAGTTTTTTCATAACTAATTTTATAGTAAATATGAAAAAAATAAACCAACCAAACAAACCAATATGAGCAAAAAAACAAACTATTTGCTTTGTGAATGTCTCAGAATTCATGCAAATGTCACAAATGATGCCCATAATGTTTGAAAAATGTGTGAAATGTCACTTTTATATTTGTTGCTTTCCACAAGGTGAAAGTAACATTTCTTAACATTCAGTCCTTGGAGAAGATAGATCATTTGGGCGATGAGTTCCAGAACATTCAACCTATAGAGAAAATAGCCTGCCACTATAGGCTGAAAATATTCAATCAGAAGAGGAAATAATATGAGGAAGACTTCTCCACTGTATACAAAGTGTATGGCAATATGTCTGTTATTTGGGAGTTTCAGTGAATGGCACAACTAATTAGTGCTTAGTTCAGCAAAAATCCAGCTGAAGGGCAAAAACTGAACAACCTGAAGTTAGAAACTAATTGGCTACCATGCACAGCTGCACCAGATTTTGCTTTTGATCTAGTTTTAGTAAACTAACCCCATAAACATGTAACTCTTCTTAGTGGTAATTAACAACTCCAACAGTTTTCCGTGTGTAGTATCTAACAGTCCAAATATATCACCATGTGTTGCTCCAAACCACCACCTTTGCACACTCACCAGCAGAGTGTAAATCTACCATGTGTGGACATTCACTTACTGAGATGGCCACCGGTCCCAAAAATTGAATCAGTGACATGGCGTCAGAACGTAGCTCCTCCTGGGACTTTCTATGCACATTTTAAAGTAACTTTGTTGTTGGTCATTTTTGTCATATGTATATTTACACTCTGTTTTTTTTTTTATTGTAAGATTGTTATATTCATTCTTTATCACTTAGGTGCTACACTTTTGGTTTCACATTTTATTTTGGGGTTTGTATACTTACCTTGCTTGCTAACTGAGTAATTATTGCACTTGTCTGATTTCAGAAGCTAAGCAGATTTGGGCCTGGTGAGTACTTAGATGGGGGACCACCAAACTTTAGTGTAACTATCCTGCAGAGGAAAGACAAAGCAAAGGAAAAACAGTCTCATGTTAATTTCTCATATCTCTTGGGAACTCCAGAAACAAACACACCAGCACTCACTGCTGTTTCTGACATCCTCTGCCCGAAAGACTACTTTTAAGTCCATTTACCATTTTACCCAGCCCCGATAAAGGGGATTGTATGGCCCCTAAAAACGTTGGCTTTGTTTTTCCCTACTTGTCATATCCAGTTGAACAATAAATATAGACGCCTAAGGATTTTTTTTAGCTATAACACTAGCAATAAATTATTAAAACATAAACAATAGTTTTGATTGGAATTATACTTTAAGTCACTTCATATATAAAGTTTTATCTACCTTTATCTAACCTTATTATAAAAAAACACCTGCTATAGTAAGTGTGTTCGAAATCCATGTATTTTTTTATTACAAAGTTTTTATTGGAAGATCAAGTTGTATGCAGATTATGTTGGACAGATTTATCGACATTAAATAAAATAAAAAAGGTCAAACAGACATGTTCTACAAAATACTGAACTGGATGCAGGGAAAACAGTAGTCTTTACAAAAATATAGTGAACAATGGAATGGGAGAACATTTTACTGATAAAAGAGCCAAAAGTCTGGTCAGCCATGAAAAACAATGGGGAGACACTGTAGGGTAAATGGACTGGAGCTTTGTAGGTGTCAAATACCATCTGGTGTGAAGCTTAATTGCCATCTCATGAATAGAGAGTGATCTTGTGTAAAGTGAGATAAATAATGGACATGATCGTAATAAAAGCTTGTAGAGAAATAGATCATCAGACCCAGTACTAATCCATTACCTAATACATAGAAATCATAAGAAGGGTTACAAAAAAGGGGTATCCTAGTGTTCCCACTTCCTGTCAAACCAATGCATGATGTCGTACAAAATATGGTGAATTTGCTCCGATAATTTGATCCTCTCCATCCTGGCCAACACTTGTGACCAGGAAATAGAGGAGGAGTGCCAATTTAGTGCAGTCACCCAGTGAATGTCTACAAAAAGTGTATGAATCAATCTTGCACATGGGATGGGAACATCTGGGATGGAGGTAAAAAAAGAGACACATTTTCAATGTTAAAGTTATATGTGACCGGATATGGAAGAAGATTTTGTGGTTGCTTGTTGCCAAATAGGCTTAAGGTGCTTACAACTCCAAAAAATTACTGATAAAAGAACCTAAGTCTGGGCAGCCACGAAAACAAAGGGGAGACACTGTAGGGTAAATGGAGTGAAGCTTTGTAGGTGTCAAATACCATCTGGTGTGAAGCTTAATTGCGATCTCACAAATACAGAGTGATCTTGTATTTTTGAACATGCTCTCCAACATCTCTTCCCAATCAGGAGGTGTGAAAGTGAAACCTGTATCTGTCTCCCATTTGATCATTGGCTTAGTTTTCTCTGTGAGAAACAGTTCATTAAGATATTTTATAGATCCTTGAGATTATACTCTTTTCCCTGGATGAACACTCACATATGTGTTCAAATTGAGTGCTATGTAATTGGGATACTAGTGTGCCACTACTATGGAAAAAATGACAATGTATATCTAAATTGCTCAGAGAGAGGTAAATTATGTTCTAATTGAAGTTGGGGAAGGTTTTTGAATTGGGAACCTGGTTTAAAGGATTTAAATGTAGTTAAACCAATGGAGCTCCATAAAAGGAAGCTGTCTCTTTCAGTAAAGGCTGGAGGAAAGTCTGGGTGGTCTATAAATGAGTATAGAGGTGTGTGCAGGGAAACCAATTTAAAATTACTGCTGTATAAAGACCAAAGGTAGAGAGTCTGATAAATTATGCTATTAAGTGGAACTATATGACTAGGCCATATGGATCTGGACCATAATAGGCCAGAGATATGGTACGGATATATCAAATATGTTTCAAATGCTAGCCAAGGGATGTCTAATATAGGAGCATCCCATTTGGTAGTTTTGGTAAATCTCGCTGCCAGATAGTAATGCCATAAATCAGGAAGGCCAAGACCACCAAGAGATTGGGGTTTATAAAGTTCTGTGAAATCTTGGTTTTTTTTGAGTGCCAAATAAACCTATTGACATCTCTCTGAAGAGAATCAAATGTAAGTTTTCAATACATATATGGGGAGGGCTCTAAAGAAAAAAAGTATTTTGGGCAAAATCGACATTTTTATAGTGGTAACTCTGCCCAAAAAGGAAATATGATAAGTGGCCCAGATTTTTAAAAGAGATCTAATGTGGAAGACTATGGGGTAGTAATTAGTGTAAAATAGGGCTTGAAAAGTGGGAGTAAGTTGTATCCCCAGGTAGCAAAAAGATTGAGTGCACCATGTGAAAGGAAAGTGATGTTGCAAAGTAGTCATAAGATTATTGGGTATATTAATTGGCAAGGCAGAGAATTTAGCTAGGTTAAATCCCAAACCAGACATGGTTTGGAAAAACTCCGGAAGGGAAGTCAAATTAGGTTTGAAATCTATTTCTAATGGCAATGCAGGCAACACTAATTAGAAGAACATCTTAGTGTGTGAAACATGTTGTATAATGGTGGGTTCCCAAATATTTATAATAATTCAGTTATGAGTGTTGTTCTTTCATGGTTTAACCAATTATGGCAGTTAAAGTGCTACTAAACCTACTGGAACCTAAACCTACCTACTGGAAACTAAGGGGTTAATACTCCACATTGTGTAAAAAGATTGTTTGAGCCTATCTTCCTCCTCTTCTTTTACTGTCTCCAATCCATCTGTTTAAAGAACAGCCCTGGAGTCACTCTGCACATACTCAGTCTGGTGCGTATTGCAAGAGATTGCAAGAGAGTTTTTTTTTTTTTTTGGGGGGGGGGGTGCATGTGATCAGCACAGGGCCAATTAACACTATCCAGATAGAAAGTCAGGGGTCATGCAACCTCATAGGACAGTCAGAAGTCAATGAAAACTCCTCCTACAAGCTTTAACCAGTGCTTGGCAGGACACTGATAAACGTCACAAAACTGCTATATACTGCTGATGAAAAGGTATTTAGCAGTTTGTATTTACTAAAATAATTGCATTTTCATGTTCTGTGTACTGTGGGAGACCAGATATAGTGAATTTAGGGTCCTGGGCTTTCGTGATACTTTAATACTTATGCCCTGTACACACAATAGGATTTTCCAATGGAGAATGTGTGATAGGACCTTGTCGGAAATTCCGACCGTGTGTAGGCTCCATCACACATTTTCCATAGGAATTTCCGACACACAAAGTTTGAGAGCTTGCTATAAAATTTTCCGACAACAAAATCCGTTGTCGGAAATTCTGATCGTGTGTACACAAATCCGACGCACAAAGTGCCACGCATGCTCAGTATAAATTAAGAAACGAAAGCTATTGGCTATTGCCCCGTTTATAGTCCTGAGGTACGTGTTTTACGTCACCGCGTTCAGAATGATCAGATTTTCCGACAACTTTGTGTGACCGTGTATATACAAGACAAGTTTGAGCCAACATCCGTCGGAAAAAATCCATGACTTTTGTTGTCGGAATGTCCAATCAATGTCCGACCATGTGTACAGGGCATTAAAGTAAATAATAAACTCAGCAACATCAATACTTTGTTAACGTAAAAAGGTCTTGCAAGTTCTCTGCATGTTAAAAAATATATTTTTTATGTGTTTGCTTTTAATATATGTAATCAATTATTTATGTGTCTGAAAAATATTTAGCAATGTTTATATCATGGATTTTTCAGTTGTATGTTCTAACCAATATGTACAGTGCTAGGTTTTAGGACACTGATTCAAATATACAAACTATATGTCATAAATATTTATGTTATATTTATTGAAGAAGTCAGCAGTTAGCATGTTAACTTAGAGATCATAAACATGAAAGCATATTTTTGTAAACTTCATTTTCCAACTATATCTCTACCATATTACAGTTTGTAATCAGACCATAACAGAGATGGGATACTGTAGGACATTCGCCATATTCCAGAAAACTTTTAGGAGATGTTTTGTTTTAACTGGAAATCTTGCAGAAGTCAAATGCCGTTTAGACCAATTTCTGCCCTAGCCATCTTTTAGTCTAGATATATAAAAAAACAGCGCCGCAACTAATATAAAGTGTAAAGCTGCTGTGTTCAACACTAAATTGAGTACTCTATAAATCTATCATAAATGACAGCGCTGTGCATGCTTAGATCAAAAATGCATACATTTATGAAAATTTCACTATCAATAAACATACATATTCTTTAAAGTGCATCAATGACATAAAGTTCTTCTCATAAACATAAAGTGCTTAAAAAAACATAAAGTGCTTAAAAAAATAGTCCAAAGTGTCTTATGCTAAGAATAAAACCAAGTGCTCTGTTCTTTTATTTTTCATACCATGCGTTATTGTGAATAAATCACCCACATGCCATCACCTATTTTAACCCTTTAGAAATTGTGCTACTGTGCATACGATACAGTTATATCATACACTATTATTATACCATGAGAAGATACCAATAGTGTAAATTTAGTGCATACAATCTACAGTACATGAAAAGTAAATAAAAAATGAAAAATAAAAAAATATTCAATAAAGATGCAATAGTGCTATTTTGGAAGTGCCAAGACACTCAAGCCCTAAAGCATATGTATTATAATATTATAATATGATAATTCACCCTCAACCTAAAATATATATATATATATATATATATATATATATATATATATATATATATATATATATATATATATATATATATATATATATATATATATACATACACATATATATATATATATATATATATATATATATATATATATATATATATATATATATATATATATACATATATATATAGATAGATAGATAGATAGATAGATAGATAGATAGATAGATAGATAGATAGATAGATAGATAGATAGATAGATAGATAGATATATGTATTTGCATATATATTTACATAAAGAAAAAAAAAACATGTGTATATAATGTCTGTACAGATGGATACATATCCTGGTGAACAGTCCAAAATCAAGATGGAAAATCTCAAAGGATAAGAAGATTCAATTCAAAGTGTGAGACGAAGAGCATTCAGCACAGCAGGAATAATCAGTGCCAAGGAATCACACCACCCACACTGATCCCACTTAGAGATCATTAGGCGCCTTGCTGTCCCACAGCACCAAATGGTCAGATACAACACTCCATCTAGGTATGATTATTTGTAAATGTGCTAAGCACTGAGGTATTAAAAGAAAGAAAGGACAATCATAGTGTAGTATTTGTAAAATCATAGACTTTTAATAAGATAATGTACTTACAATAAGAAGACAATCGTAGGCATGTAACAAATGATAAGCACCGGCGGATTTCTGACAGTGCGTTATCGGCCTCACCAACATGTTTCCCTGCAAACAGCATCTTCAGGGGATAGAGCCACCTGTATTGAGCTCTTCTTGGTGTGTTTCCATAGCATCCTCTTATGGGAATGTTCAGAGAAGAGCTCCATACATTTGCAACAGATGGAAGGTTTAGAAATCAGTACAGTCAGCACTTCAATATTAATGTAGCATACATTTTCATACATGTCATGGTGCCTACTGGGGCTAAGGGGTCGCTGCATGTTGCTGGGGTGAGAAGCATGCCCCTTGCAACTGCTCTGTCCACACAGTGGATTGTGGCTCACGGTACTGTTCCATTTTGAGTGGACCTGGTCTTAAGTGATCGCTATGCGATCACATGATCACAATGTCTACAAATCTGTTATGAATTAATCTCATTTATAACAGCTTTGCTTTCTATACTACTGAGCTGTGATTGGCCCACAGCTATCACATGGTACCTATCACAGTATCCTGTATCATGTGATTAGCTTTAGCCAATCACAGATCAGTAGTAATCACTACTGTCATGAATGAAACTCATGCATGACAGTTCAAAATATTGCTGGTACAAAGATTTTCATTGTATCACAAATCAAAATGTTAACAACATAAAAAAATGGACTCCCCCACCAAGAGTAGTATAGTGTTATTATGGTGACACTAAACTACTCGGATGAAAGTATGTTACATATATTAAAAATATATTTCAATAAAAAATCTTTAAGTTTTTTAGTACACACATTTTTTTTTCTATTTTTAACATATTGTCCCCAGTCAGTGCCCCTAGTCCCCGCCACTCCAGTCATATGCTGGCGCATAAGAACATAGGTCATTTGCTTGGGCTAAGGCACACTAAAGCATCTGCAGGCAGCTGAAAATGAGCAAGCTAAAATACACAATTAAAAGAGACAGGCTGGGCAAATTAAGTGGGGAAGGGGAAATTTAGGTTAGGGTAAGAGAGATGTGGTTAAAGCTAGAGTTTGGTTTCATATAATGTTGAGAGACATCTGTTAGGTAACAACACCATAAACTTGCCTTACCAAAATGCTAAACAGGAACTTGTAAGACAGGAAGTAATAGCTGGGAATGCTGGCTAGCTCCAAACACAGAGAATTAATAATTTCCATATGCCTACAATGTATAGCTTAATTGGCACACATGCGTGCCTAAATGAGCACACGCATATTTATTCACACCCACGACCACTTCTGCCTCACTCTTTGCAATCATAGCTGAAGAGGAGGTGACACTGCTGATGGCTGTGTTTGTCAGAGTCTTCTGTGAAGTGAGTGAGAAGGCACACAGCTATTTGCACCATGTGCATACTTGGAAGACATGTGGGACTCTGATGTCATGGTTGGGATTTGAACTAATGACCATAGTGCTACTAGGCAGAAGTGCTAACGACTAAGTCACTGTGATGCCATAGATTTAAGTTGAATATATGGTAGTACCATGATTCAAGAATTAGGATATATAAGTATAAGTAGATATTCTAAAAACATTTGACGTATACATGAAACATTATTTGTCATATACTAGAGATATAACTATAATTTTTACATATATATTTAACATTAGAAAAAAAGTATGCATTACTCAAACTTGTCTTTTTACACGCAAATGGGATCTTGACTAAATCCTGCAGTCTTACACCCTCTAGGGACCATGTTTAGCATTTTCTCTTATGGAAAACTGACTATCCTGACTTGACATTAAATTGACACTAATGCAAATCTTAAAGAATCCCTGTCTCTTGAAGAACACTACTACCCAGTAAATCTCTGGATACACCTGTCTGTGGTGACAATATGTGCACAGACATTTATTTAAAATTATAATTGCTATAGCTAATATTGTGAACATTCACTATTCTTTGATAAAAGTAGTTGGTGGCAGTTTAAAGGGTTAATTTCTTAGTTAACAACAGCCAGTAACAATCACTTTTAGTCTATTGACACATAAATTGTGGTCCTGCAAGCTGAAAAGACTATGTGCAGGGTGGGACTGAGAGTGTAATTTTACGTATCAGTGAAAGTGTGGTGTGAGGTTGACCAGTCATTTGTCACTAGTTAGTGAAAAGGGCAATGGTCTGACCCGCATTTGTCACAAATTTCTCCACCTCTCTAATAAAGCATAACAGCCATTTCTTCCAAGCCTGCAAATTTTCCCTTTACATCCCTCTCCTCAAGGGTGCATAGCACCCATTTATTGTGGGCATGCTAATGTGCTCTTTTCTTGTTGCTCCACAAGGATATTGAACAGCCACTTGGCTCTCTAGTGTTGCTCCTGCACAATTCTCTCCTCTACCATTATCCCACAATACTCCCGCTAACTGTCTGTAAGGAGTAGGCAGAATTTGCTGTGGCTGTCATTCCCAAGGCTGGTCGCATAAGTGAAAGAATACCATTTTCCCAAATTACCCTATTGCTCACCGTCTTCATGCCAGCTTTGAAGAATATCCCATTTATGTATTTTTTGTGGCCTGTGCAACACCACAGTGCCTTATACTCAGCTACCATTATATTGCCCAGAAGGCCATATGCTAGCTGCTTTTGCTGTGCACAGAATACCATCCCTACCCTCCATCAACATCTGGAATTCCATGAAGCAGCAGAAGGAATAAAATAAATACAAGGAGAAGAAGGGTATGCATGTCAATGTAAAGAGGATGAGGAGGGTTGAGGTGTTGGCAGTGATGAAGAGTTTTGGGGTACTGGTGTTGAGTAGGAGCAGGGTAGGAGTGTGGGTAGTGAGGAAGAGGACTGGTGGTGCTAGAAGTGAAGAGGAGGAAATTTGGGGCACTTTAACAGGGTTGTTTCATACATCCTTGATACTATAAGTGCTATATAAACCAGCAGGTGAGTTCCAGTGATGCCTATACCCTCCCAGTCCTGGAAGAAAGCATGCTATAGCAGGAAAGAAGCCATGAGCTGCTGTGCCAGCAAAGCCACAGTTTATCCAGCAAAGAGTAGAATGAGTTGAGTATAGTTGAGATAGCTTTACTGGCATGTAATACCAGTGATGAAGGATCTTTGGGACCAATTCCCAATGTGTTAGGCATTTAGAATATTTGAGCTGGTTTTTGATCGCCTAATGCCACATATGTATATCGGCCGAGAAATGCAGGGTATGTTCCCATATCATATAGGTATCGTCTATGTAATTGACCTGGTGGTTAGCATCCTGTGAATTCTCGAAATCCTTTTGCGGGAATGGTAGGGATGTTAATATATATGGATGAGTTCTTGTAGGAAGCTTAAAGTGATTGTAAAGGCAGAAGGTTTTTTTTATCTGCATGCATTCAATGCATGCAGATAAAAAGCCTTTTGTGTGCAGCAGCCTCCCGCAGCCCCCTTACCTGAGCCTCATCTCTATCCAGTGATATTGTAGAAGTGTCTCAGATGCCCTGGACTCCCCTCCTCATTGGCTGAGATAGCAGTGTGGTGCCATTGGCTCCTGCTGGTGTCAATCAAAGTCAGTCAGCCAATGAGGAGAGAAAGGGGTTGGAGCCGGGCCACAGCTCTGTGTCTGAGTGGACACAGGGAGCTGCAGCTCAGCTCAGGTGCCCTCATAGCCAGCTGCTTGCTGTGGGGGCACTCAACAGGAGGGAGGGGCCTGGAGCACTGAGGAGGGACCCGTGAAGAGGAGGATCAGGGCTGGTCTGTGCAAATCCACTGCATGAGGCAGGTAGGTATAACATGTTTGTTATTTTTAAGCAAAAAAAATGAGACTTTAGTATCACCTTAAGGTCGACCACTGGGTAGCCTGCAAAGTATGATGGATGCATAGGTATGTATAGAAGCCTTGGTGACTAATGCTCACTTTGGCTTGTAATGTTTGGAAAGAGGAGAGCTGATCATTTTTTAATAAGTCCCCTATAGTGTGGAGTCCCATAACTCTATCGACAAATATTGGCACAAAAGTTCAAGGCAGATAGAGGTAGAGGAGATATGAGAGATTTACAGAGACCTCTGTACATTTGCAGCATAGACCTCCAGACTTTGATGGTTGCATTTACTGTACTTAGATAAGTATGTGGCAGCCTTAGATGGAGCCATAGTGCTGCTAGAAATTGTTTGTTGGGACAGCTAATTGTTACTTCTTCGATTTGTGACCATGAGTGGTGAGGTGATGGGGACCACCACCTTTTAATTTAATCCAGTAAAAGAGCTGTATAGTATTGTTTGACCTCTGGGGCTCCCAGACTAGCTGTAGTAGTGGGAGCATACAGGATGGAGTGTTGGACTCTGGGGTGTTTGCTGTTCCTAATGAACACAATGAGGATCTGCTGAAGCATGGCAAGCTGGTTTTGCAGGAATGTGATGGGGATGGTACAAAATACTATATGTACAGGATGTGTGGCATGAGGAACATGACACCTTTATCGTGCAGAGACTGAGGCATAGATCTTGCAGTTTCTTAATCAGATTTTCAAAATTCAAGTGTACTAATTTAGTAGAAGGACCCACTAGCTGAACACCAAGATATGTATATGAAGAGGCTGGAAAGCAAGGAAAAGGAGGCAAGCCAGTTATGTTCTGTTTCATTTAGGAGTTAAGGTATATGCCCAACATACAGGACTTAGAACAATTAATTTTGTACAGGGATACTTGTACAAATATATTAAGGTGTTTAGTGAGGGCTGGTAGGGATTGCATTGGATTAGTGTTTGAGCCACTGTAACATCATCAGCATAAAGTCTTATCTTGTGGGCAGTACTTCCTACCTGTATGCCTGATATAAGGGGATGTGCCCTAATTGCTTCTGCTAGCAGCTCCATCACAAGGGAAAAAATTAGTGGTGAGAGTGGGCACCTTTGTCTTGTGCCGTTAGTAATGTTAAAGGGTGTTGAGGTTATGCCAGAGGTCTGTACCCTGACTGAAGGGGAGGAGTATAGCTCTAAGATAGCCCTAGCAAAGGTTCCCTGTAAACCAAATTTCTGCAGTACTTCTTTGAGATACAGTCAGTGTACTCTATCGAATGCCTTCTCTGTGTCCAGAGAAAGGAGCAAAGAAGTTGTGCAATGTTGTTTTGCCCATTGAATGAGGTCAATAAACCTGCTGCCATCCAAGGCCTGTCTCTTAGGAACAAAGCCAACATGATCGGGGTGGACTAAGTGGGGGATATTTTGGGAAAGATGGGAGCCAAGTATTTTCACATAAATCTTGAGGTCTATGTTGAGCAATGATAATTGGCAGGGTCTGCTGGCAGTTTGCCCGATTTGCCAAGCTTGGGATGGTAACAACCACGGCCTCAAAAGATTCCTTATGCACTGTACACGGTCGGACATTGATTAGACATTCCGACAACAAAATCCATGGATTTTTTCCGACGGATGTTGGCTCAAACTTGTCTTGCATACACACGGTCACACAAAGTTGTCGGAAAATCCGATCGTTCTAAATGCAGTGATGTAAAACACGGACATCAGGATTATAAATGGGGCAGTAGCCAATAGCTTTCGTCTCTTAATTTATTCTGAGTATGCGTGTCACTTTGTGCGTCGGATTTGTGTACACACGATCGGAATTTCCGACAACAAATTTTGTTGTCGGAAAATTTTATAGCAAGCTTTCAAACTTTGTGTGTCAGAAATTCCGATGGAAAATGTGTGATGGAGCCCACACATGGTCGGAATTTCCGACAACAAGGTCCTATCACACATTTTCCGTCGGAAAATCCGACCGTGTGTACAGGGCATTAGGAATTTTCCCTGTGACCACAAAGTGGGTAAACAATTTGCAAAGCTGGGGGCTAAGAAGTGGGGAGAAATTTTTATAATATTCATTGCAAAAGCCGCCCGGTCTGGGAGCTTTATGGAGAGGGAGTGTGCGAATCGCATCCAGGACCTCCTCTGCTGAGAACGGTTTGTTGAGCTCTGACTGTTGGGCAGGGGTAAGAGTCGGCAGCCGGATGGGGTCTAGAAATTGTTTTATTGGAATTAGATTGGGTAAGGGTTCTGTGGTGGATTGGCTAAGGTTATAAAGTTTTGAATAAAATTTAGTAAAGTATTTGGTGATGTCCCAAGTGTTGTTGACCCTACTGTAAGGAAAATGGCTGCACTTTGGTTCACTATATACTTTAGATAAGGGGCCTGAACTTTTTAATACAAGATACATGAAATGCTAACGCAAGGCTTTTTATAATGTTAAGTGGAAATTTACTAAGCTAGCTATCTGCAAAAACAGGAAAGTACCTGCGGTGAGAATACTTGAATATAAGTACGGGAACAAGTTAGAACATCCCACCTGGGCCTAAAGCCAAAGGCACCTTATTGAAAGTATCTTAAAAGGTTATTTCTATATTATTCATTTTTCTCGGAATTTAAGCTAAGAAAATATATTTAGATAAAGAACATTTTGGGTACTTTTCGTTAGGTACTTTTTTAAGCACGTCAGAATATTATGCAAATACGTATGTCATATATCATGTAACTTGTGATACTTGTACTCTTGTGATTGGATACTAAGGGACCGCCCCTTGGTTTGCCCCTAATTGATGTATAATGGATTGTTGCCCTATATAACATGTGAAAAGATATAATACATTTGTATTCTCGATATCCAACGCGCTGTGTGGTGTCTTGTTTACCCAATCGATTGAATGACCTTCCTGGTGTCTGAGTTCAGCTCGAGCAAGGAAAAGGTTTGGGGGCGCACTTGACCAGTTGACCAGTTGACCACTGACCCTTTCACCTACGACTTTGCTTGGTATGCATAAAGGGGATTCTGGATAAAGCTACCTTGCATTTGACCCGTTTTGCCAATAATGCGCCAGGTTTGTTACACTGTGTATTCCAAGTAAGGCAGGGTTTTTTAATGTGGTGCTCAAAAGAAGAATGTAAAAAAGCATGAAGTCCCTCCCTTAGTTTACATAACAAGGTTGTGTCTGATTCATTGGGATGATGTTTTCTGGATTGTTCTAATTTTCAAATTTGCTCTAGAAGAGAATATGTTCACTGAACCCGTCTCCATTTCTCTTGGGCACCCTGCTTAAGGAGAAAGCCTCTAATGTAAAATGTATGTGCTTTCCAGAGAACTGAACCATTGGGGCAAAATAAATCTCTATCTCTGTCTTGACCTGCTCCTGATCCTTAGAATATGTTAAAAAAGCTGTGTTCATTTGCCATAGTGATTGTTGTTTAGCTTTAGGGTTGTAGGAGAGTGTGATAGTGACAGGTGCATGGTCCTACCAAGTAATGAGCCATATGGTCACTTGTGGGATCATTTGGAGGACAGATTTGTGTTACAGGAAGAGGTCAATCCTAGAGTAGGACATTTGTGCAGCCGAGTAGAAAGTAAAGTCCTTCTACAAGCCGTGCAGGCACCACCATGGATCATAGAAATCTTCTGATTGAATGAGAGAGGATAAAGCTGTTGTTAGTTTTCTAAGAGAGCTGGAATAGTCTAGGGATAAATCGGCTACATCATTAAAATCTCCTCATAAGATAATGTGTTCTCATGGGAATGATTGCATTTTGACTAGTACGGTTTTATAGAAATGGCTTTGGCGGGTATTAGGCGCATAAATGTTAGCAATCACTAGAGGAATATTTTTGAATTATGCAGACAATATGAGGTATCTGCCAAGTGGGTCAGCTTTTGTTTGATGAAGCTGAAAGGCAACAGAACTACACATAACAATCATGACACACTTTGCCTTTTAAGGTGCATTAGCGATGAATTTTTGAGTAATAGCCTATGCTGACAGGAAGGGGCTTTAGTATGTGCAAAGTGTCTTTCTTGTATGCAGGGAATGTTAGTTTTTTGAGTAATTGCTTCTCTCCACAGCCTGGAGCATTTAAAGAGGCTATTAAGACCTTTCACATTGTTAATAGTATTATTGAATGCCATTGTGAATAGGAGGTGACAGTACCAGCAAGGGTCGGAGAAAGACCAGTGAGATCGCGCTGTGCTAACCGAGAAAGTTTACTATAAATAACAGATATAAAAATACCTGGATAACCATAATGTCACAGAATTGGAAAATAAGAATGAAAGTTAGATAAACAATGTTAAGTAATAAACCTGACCTTAGCAAACTTTGTAACTGGGGTGTGAGAAGTGAGAAGCCAAGTCTCCAGGGTGAGAGTAAAGGAGGTGGATTAACATCTTAGCATGTCCCACTGTAAAGCTGGACCTCAAAGCTAGGGGGGAGATGCCCCTGGTTATCCGTGTCCTGGGGCATCAGATGGCATTGAAATTTTATGTGGTGGTTTGTGACAAGGAAAAGTTGATGTAGGTAAAGACACAAGGCCCCAGTTGTAAAGCTGTTTAAACTCTTCGTTCAGAGAGGTAATAGCTGATTAACTTGCTGGTTTTCATATGTGACCAAGAGTTTGGTCGGTAATCCCCCATTATAAGGTAAATTAAGGACTTGCAGAACCTTAGTAATCAGTGCAAATTCCTTCCTTCTCTGCCTGGTTGCCTCTTAGAGAACCTAGTAGCGAGCTACACCTGCCTATGGAGGAGGTAGCATGTGAGCATTTCTGGCAGCTCTTGGAAACTCATCTTTGAGATGATAAAAATGAACGCGTGCCAGATTGTCCCTAGGGATTGTGTCTTTCAGATGTGTTGGCTTTGGAATTCTGTGACCTCGGTCAGTGAGGAGGTTCCTTGGGCTGAGGGCAAGAAGTAGCATGAAAAATAGTTATTTCAGATAAGGTAGCAAGTCTTTTGCTTTGACAGACTCAGGGATGCTTCTAAATTTGATGTTATCGCAGTGGGATCTACCTTCTAGATCCACTACTTTCAGTTGTAATTTTTGAATCGTCTTTGCTTGCTCATGATTGATGAGCATCCACCACTAGGGATGGGTGAACGGTTTGGCCCGAGCATTCAGCCTGATTGGCTGAAGCCAGAGTCAGAGTTATGATTGGAGACTGTCATCATGACTTTATCCAATCATGGCTCATTCCCGCCCCACAGTATAAAAGTATTCTTTCAATGGTAGCCATTTTCAGTGTGATTTCGGCATGGAGAGAGATAGAACAAGGCTCTGTTCAGTGCTATTAGTTAGTTAGTATGCTATGGTGTGCTATTTTGCTTCAATTGTCAGTGTAGAATATTATTTTAGCGTCAGTCTAGGGATAGTGTGAGTGTAGTGAGGAGGACCATTATTCAGCTTTGCATAGTGTGCAGCAAGAGTATGAACAGCTCAGATAGTTTCACTGTAGTGTAGTGAGACCATGTCATTCAGTGTAGAGTAGGGACAACTCATACGGTTTCAGTGTAGTGTAGTGAGACAGTGTCAGTAATCTTTACATTAGTGTATAGCTAGAGTAGGGACAGTTCAGATAGCGGTAGTGTAGTGACAGTTAAACACCATCTATTAGATTGCGTTACTGCCAGTTTACGCCATTTACATAAGTGTGCGTTACTTCCAGTTCAACGCCATATAGTTTTGTGTGTTACTTCCAGTTTAACGCCATTTATTTCTGCAAGCATTACTGCCAGTTTAAAGCCATTTACTTCTGTGTGCGTTACTGCCAGTTTAATGCCATATAGTTTTGCGTGCGCTACTGCTAGTTTACTACCATATAGTTTTGCATGCGTTACTGCCAGTTTAACGCCATATAGTTCTCTGTGCATTACTGTCAGTTTAACGCCATTTACTTCTGCGTACGTTTCTGCAGTTTAACGCCATATCGTTTTGTGTGTGTTACTGCCAGTTTAATGGCATATTGTTTTGTGTGCGTTACTGCCAGTTTAACGCCATTTACTTCTATGTGCGTTACTGCCAGTTTAACTCCATATAGTTTTGTGTGTGTTACTGCCAGTTTACTGCCATATAGTTCTGTGTGCATTACTGCCAGTTTAACGCCATATCGTTTTGTGTACGTTACTGCCAGTTTAACGCCATATCGTTTTGTGTATGTTACTGCCAGTTTAATGCCATATAGGTTGTGTGTGTTACTGCCAGTTTAAATCCATGTACGTCTGTGTGCGTTACTGACAGTTTATCATCATATAGTTCTGTGTGCGTTACTGCCAGTATAAGGCCATATAGTTCTGTGTGCATTCCTGACAGTTTAATGCCATATAGTTCTGCGTGCATTATTGCCAGTTTAATGCCATATCGTTCTGTGTGCGTTACTGCCAGTTTAACGCCATATTGCTTTGTGTGCCTTACTGCCAGTTTAACGCCATATAGTTTTACGTGTGTTACTGCCAGTTTAACGCCATATAGTTTTGCGTGTGTTACTGCCAGTTTAACACCATATAGTTCTGTGTGTGTTACTGCCAATTTAACTCCATATATTCTGTGTGCGTTACTGCCAGTTTAAAACCATATAGTTTTGTGTGCGTTACTGCCAGTTTAATGCCATTTACTTCTGTGTGCGATACTGCCAGCTTAATGCCATATCACTTTGTGTGCATTACTGCCAGATTAATGCCATGTACTTCTTTGTGCGTTACTGCCAGTTTATCGTCATATAATTTTGTGTGCGTTACTGCCAGTATAAGGCCATATAGGCTTTTGTGTGTTACTGCCAGTTTAAAGCCATGTACTTCTGTGTGCGTTACTGCCAGTTTATCATCATATAGTTCTGTGTGTGTTACTGCCAGTATAAGGCCATATAGTTCTATGTGCATTACTGCCAGTTTAATGCCATATAGTTCTGCGTGCATTACTGCCAGTTTAACGCCATATCATTTTGTGTGTGTTACTGCCAGTTTAACGCCATATTGTTTTGTGTGCGTTACTGCCAGTTTAACACCATATAGTTTTACGTGCGTTACTGCCAGTTTAACGCAATATAGTTTTGCGTGCGTTACTGCCAGTTTAACGCCATATAGTTCTGTGTGTGTTACTGTCAATTTAATGCCATATATTCTGTGTGCGTTACTGCCAGTTTAACACCATATAGTTTTGTATGCGTTACTGCCAGTTTAATACCATTTACTTCTGTGTGCGATACTGCCAGCTTAATGCCATATCATTTTGTATGCGTTACTGCTAGTTTAATGTCATGTACTTTTTTGTGTGTTACTGTCAGTTTATTGTCATATAGTTCTGTGTGCATTACTGACAGTTTAATGCCATATAGTTCTGCGCGTTACTGCCAGTTTGACGCCATATAGTTCTGTGTGTGTTACTGCCAGCTTAACGCCACATCATTTTGTGTGTGTTACTGCCAGTTTAACGCCATATCATTTTGTGTGCATTACTGTCAGTTTAACGCCATTTACTTCTGTGTGCCTTACTGCCAGTTTAACACCACATAGTTTTATATGTATTACTGCCAGTTTAATGCCATATAGTTCTGTGCGCGTTACTGCCAGCTTAACATCATATTGTTCTGTGTGCGTTACTGCCCGGTTAACGCCATATAGTTTTACGTGTGTTACTGTGAGTTTAACGCCATATAGTTTTGCATGCGTTACTGCAGTTTAACGCCATTTACTTCTGTGCACGTTACTGCCAGTTTAATGCCATATCATTTTGTGTGCATTACTGCTAGTTTAACGCCATATAGTATTGTGTGTTACTGCCAATTTAACGCTATATAGTTCTGTGTGCGTTACTACCAGTTTAACGCCATATAGTTTTGTGTATGTTACTGCAGTTTAACGCCATATAGTTTTGTGTGTGTTACTGCCAGTTTAACGCCATTTACTTTTGTGTGCGATACTGCCAGTTTAATGCCATATCATATTGTGTGCGTTACTGCCAGTTTAACGCCATATAGTTCTGTGTGCATTACTGCCAGTTTAATGCCATATAGTTCTGTGTGCGTTACTGCCATTTTAATGCCAAATCTTTTTGTGTGCGTTACTGCCAGTTTAATGCCATTTACTTCTGTATTTGTTACTGCCAGTTTAACACCATATATTTCTGTGTGCATTACTGCAGTTTAACATCATATAGTTCTGTGTGTGTTACTGCCAGTTTACCGCCATATTGTTTTGTGTGCATTACTGCCAGTTTAACACCATATAGTTTTGTGTGCATTACTGCCAGTTTAACGCCATTTACTTCTGTGTGCGATACTGCCAGTTTAATGCCATATCATTTTGTGTACGTTACTGACAGTTTAATGCCATGTACTTCTGTGTGCATTACTGCCAGTTTAACGCCATTTACTTCTGTGTGCGTTACTGCCAGTTTAACGCTATGTAGTTCTGTGTGCGTTACTGCCAGTTTAACGCTATGTAGTTCTGTGTGCGTTACTGCCATTTTAACGCCATCTAGTTCTGTGTGTCTTACTGCCATTTTAATGCCATATCATTTTGTGTGCGTTACTGCCAATTTAACGCCATATAGTTCTGTGTGCGTCACTGCTAGTTAAATGCCATATTGTTCTGTGTGGGATACTGCCACTTTAATGACACATCCTTTTGTGTGCATTACTGCCAGTTTAATGCTATTTACTTCAGTGTGCATTCTCTCTTACTGCCAGTTAAATGCCATATCGTTTTGTTTGTGTTAATGCCAGTTTAACTCTATATAGTTTTGTGTGTGTTACTGCCAGTTTAACGCCATTTACTTTTGTGTGCGATACTGCCAGTTTAATGCCATATCATATTGTGTGCGTTACTGCCAGTTTAACGCCATATAGTTCTGTGTGCATTACTGCCAGTTTAATGCCATATAGTTCTGTGTGCGTTACTGCCATTTTAATGCCAAATCTTTTTGTGTGCGTTACTGCCAGTTTAATGCCATTTACTTCTGTATTTGTTACTGCCAGTTTAACACCATATATTTCTGTGTGCATTACTGCAGTTTAACATCATATAGTTCTGTGTGTGTTACTGCCAGTTTACCGCCATATTGTTTTGTGTGCATTACTGCCAGTTTAACACCATATAGTTTTGTGTGCATTACTGCCAGTTTAACGCCATTTACTTCTGTGTGCGATACTGCCAGTTTAATGCCATATCATTTTGTGTACGTTACTGACAGTTTAATGCCATGTACTTCTGTGTGCATTACTGCCAGTTTAACGCCATTTACTTCTGTGTGCGTTACTGCCAGTTTAACGCTATGTAGTTCTGTGTGCGTTACTGCCAGTTTAACGCTATGTAGTTCTGTGTGCGTTACTGCCATTTTAACGCCATCTAGTTCTGTGTGTCTTACTGCCATTTTAATGCCATATCATTTTGTGTGCGTTACTGCCAATTTAACGCCATATAGTTCTGTGTGCGTCACTGCTAGTTAAATGCCATATTGTTCTGTGTGGGATACTGCCACTTTAATGACACATCCTTTTGTGTGCATTACTGCCAGTTTAATGCTATTTACTTCAGTGTGCATTCTCTCTTACTGCCAGTTTAATGCCATATCGTTTTGTTTGTGTTAATGCCAGTTTAACTCTATATAGTTTTGTGTGCGTTACTGCCAGTTTAACACTATTTACTTCTGTGTGCAATACTGCCAGTTTAATGACATATCCTTTTGTGTGCGTTACTGCCAGTTTAACGCCATTTACTTCTGTGTGCGTTCTGTATTACTGCCAGTTTAATGCTATATAGTTTTGTGTGCGTAACTGCCAATTTAACGCCATATAGTTCTGTGTGAGCTACTGCCAGTTTAACGCCATATAGTTTTGTGTGCGTTACTGCCAGTTTAATGCCATTTACTTCTGTGTGCGTTACTGCCAGTTTAATGCTATGTACTTCTGTGTGCGTTACTGCCATTTTAACGCCATGTAGTTCTGTGTGGGTTACTCCTAGTTTAATGCCATATAGTTCTGTGTGTGTTACTGCCAGTTTAATGCAATATAGTTCTGCATGCGTTACTGCCATTTTAATGCCCTATCGTTTTGTATGCGTTACTTCCAGTTTAACGCCATATAGTTTTACGTGCGTTACTGCTATTTTAATGCCATATAGTTTTGCGTGTGTTACTGCCAGTTTAATGCCATATAGTTCTGTGTGCATCATTGCCAGTTAAACACCATATTGTTCTGTGTGCAATACTGCCACTTTAATGACACATCCTTTTGTGTGCATTACTGCCAGTTTTACGCCATTTACTTCTGTGTGCATTCTGTATTACTGCCAGTTTAATGCCATATCGTTTTGTATGTGCTACTGCCAATTTAACGCCATATAGTTCTGTGTGCATCACTGCCAGTTAAACACCATATTGTTCTGTGTGCAATACTGCCACTTTAATGACACATCCTTTTGTGTGCATTACTGCCAGTTTAACGCCATTTACTTCTGTGTGCATTCTGTATTACTGCCAGTTTAATGCTGTATCGTTTTGTGTGTGTTACTGCCAATTTAACATCATATAGTTTTCTGCGCATTACTGCCAGTTTAACGCCATTTACTTCTGTGTGCGTTCTATATTACTGCCAGTTTAATGCCATATAGTTTTGTGTGCGTAACTGCCAACTTAACGCCACATAGTTTTGTGTGCGTTACTGCCAGTTTAACGCCATATAGTTCTGTGTGCATTACTGCCAGTTTAACGCCATATAGTTTTGTGTGTGTTACTGCCAGTTTAACGCCATATAATTTTGTGTGAGTTACTACCACTTTAATGCCATATAATTTTGTGTGCGTTACTGCCAGTTTACCGGCATGTAGTTCTGTGTGCGTTACTGCCAGTTTAACGCCATGTAGTTCTGTGTGCATTACTGCCAGTTTAACGCCATATAGTTTTACGTGCGTTACTGCCAGTTTAACGCCATATAGTTTTGCATGTGTTACTGCCAGTTTAACGCCATATAATTTTGTGTGCGTTACTGCCAGTTTACCGGCATGTAGTTCTGTGTGCGTTACTGCCAGTTTAACGCCATGTAGTTCTGTGTGCATTACTGCCAGTTTAACGCCATATAGTTTTACGTGCGTTACTGCCAGTTTAACGCCATATAGTTTTGCATGTGTTACTGCCAGTTTAACGCCATATAGTTCTGTGTGTGTTACTGCCAGTTTTTTTTTATATCCAACAAAATTTTATTTGGTTTGCAAAGGTACATTACATGCATGTTTCTCATTGCCTTTTGTGTTGAATTACATTACAAATATAATCTTTAATGCAGTAATGGAATCAGTGTAGTTTATCCAACCAAAAAACAACTACTTGTAAAGCTACAGTACTAATGTTACACATTCCCCTTTTTAGTTTGCACATCTCAATCCTCACCCAAAACTTATTCCCAGAAATCTATCCACCAGGTCCACCGGGGCCAGTCCCGGTACATCTAACCACAACGCCCACAGTTTCTCAAACTTGTGTGTACTACCTATGTTGATATACCAGTTTTTCCATTCTTAATACTACACCTATATTCTCAATCCATTCCTTTGTAGTGGGAGGAGCCTCACACCTCCAATGTAGCATAATTAGTTTTCTTGCCTGGAATAAAACTCTGTGCATGGCCTCTATGCAATGTTTTTCCCACTCATATTCCTCCAGAGCACCCAAGAGGCAAGCTCTCGGGTCCTGTGGAAGGGAGATTTTAAATACCAAGTTGATTGTGGTCACCACACTTGCCCAATAGGTTTGTAGTTTGGGGCAACGCCACAGCATATGAATAAGACTCCCGTGTTCTCTTTTACACCTAGTGCATGTGGGGTCTAGCTATGGGTTCATCAAGTGGAGCCTATGGGGTGTATAATACATTCGCAACAGAATATATAGTTGGGTTAGTCTTTGGGATACATTCAGTGAGCACTTACCCACTGCCTGAAAAATTTCCTCCCACTGCTCCCCATCTAATTGTCCGGCATCTGTTTCCCACTTTTCCCTCGCCTTCAGAGGATGTCTTCTCATCACGGATTGCAGCAGTATAGCATAGCAATGGGAGATAAATCCTTTGGATGAGGCAGCATCCTCCAGTAGGCTAAACACAGGGGTTGGGGATAAGTGCCAATCTGAAGAACGGCTCTGCGATGCCACCACATGGCCAAGCTGTATATATTGAAAAAACATTGAAGATGGAAGATCATAGCCTTCCTTCAAATCCACAAAGGGGCGTAGAGCCCCATTGCGGAATATGTGTTTGAGATGTGTAACTCCATACTGCTTCCACCTTGCTCCAGACTGCAGCTTGGCCAGTTCAGTATATGTATCATTCAACCATATGGGACTGTACTCTGTATAACCCTCTGCATTCTGAATATATTTAGATTTATTCCATACCTTCTGTATTAAACTGAAGGTTGGGTATTTTTTATGAGGTTTTCCAAATGCTAATGCCTCCAATGCCATAGCAACTGGTCCCCTATGCACAGTATGTTATAGTAATTTTTGTGAAGAACTTTGCAACCTAATCTCTGCCCCCCCTGTTAGTGGAAACATGCCAATGAGGTGCTGTAGCTGAGCTGCCAGGTAATACAACCATGGGTTTGGTAGTGCCAAGCCCCCACTGTCTTTGGGCCTCTGCAAATGTTTCATTTTAATCCTAGGGTTTTTATCTTTCCATATGAGGTTTCGAAAGATGGCATTAACATTACGAAACGTCTTCAGTGGGATAACCATGGGGGTGTTATGGAGAAAATATAATAGTTGGGGCATAAGTATCATCTTAATTAGATTCACCCTAACTGATAGGGAGAGTGATTTCCAAGTTTTAACCTCGTCTCTAAACCTTAGTAGCAGGGGGGAGACATTCAGATGCAGAAAGTCCCTTGGTTTAGCTGTAATTTGAATCCCCAGGTATTTAAAGGACGTAGCTAAGGGTATGAGGCAGGCGGAATTAATTATCTGTGTGTCGTCCCCATCCAGCAGGAGTAAAGCAGATTTTGACCATTTATTAAGTAGACCAGAAAATTCTCCAAATCTGGATATGGTCGACATGGCTTCCCTTAGGGAGGTATCCGTGTCTCCCAGCAGCAGCAGAGTGTCATCTGCATATAGCATGACCTTTTCTTGCATGCTGCCATAGCAGAAACCTGTAATGTGTTGATTTGCCCTGATATCAATTGCCAATGGCTCAATTGCCAGCGCGAAGAGGAGGGGGGACAGGGGACAACCCTGCCTCATTCCCCTCCTCAACGTGAAGTTCCACGACAAGGAGCCAAAGCTCCTAATGGCTGCCTGCGGTTGGCTGTATAGGAGCTTTACCCAGAAGATATAGTTTAGACCGAACCCAAATCTCAGCAAAATTGACCAAAGGTAGTTCCAGTCTATGTTGTCAAACTCCTTTGTGGCGTCTAATGACAGCAATGCTCTACTGCCCATGTTATCTGCCCATGATTGGATATTGAGGAACAGTCTCCTAGGTTGACTGTGGTAGATTTATTGGGCATGAAGCCAGCTTGGTCATCATGCACAATAGATGTTATCACTCCGTTCATCTGTATTGCCAGTACTTTTGCTAATATCTTAATGTCGCTTTGAAGCAACGAGATTGGACGGTATGCCCCGGGGTCTATTGGGTCGTTGCCCGGTTTGAGTACTAAGATTATGTTTGCTTTGGACATGGAGGGGGGAGGGTAGCTCTTTCTCTAGCTTCATTGAAAACCTTTAACAGCTGTGGCAGCAGCTCCTCAGAGTAATGTTTATAAACCTCTATGGGTATCCGGTCCTCCCCGGGGCCTTACAGTTGGGGAAGACTCCAACCGCCACCTGCAACTCTTCTACTGTGAGTAAGGCCTCCATCTGGGCTCATTGACAGTCAGACAGTACGGGAAAGTCAATATGGCTCAGGTTTAGAGCCAAGTATTCTTGGGTGTATGCCATGCCAGGACTGTATAATGTCTCATAGAAGCCAGTTAGCTCCTGCATGATCAGTTCAGGCTGACACACCAAATTCCCCACTTGAGATCTAATAGCTCCTATTGCAGGCGACCGTTGGTGGGAGTTCGCAATCCACGCCAAAAGGCGACCAGTTTTCTCACCCTCCTCAAAGAATGCCTGCTTTGTAAAACACCTCTTCTTCTCGGCCGAAGAGGAGAGCAGGTGCTGATAGGCAGATAGTGCCACCTGCCATGCCTCCTTGGTCGAATCCGAAGGGCTGGCAATGTATTCTTGTTCCATTGCCTGAACCTGTGCTTCCACCTCCACCTTAAGGGTGGATGATGCATGTTTTACCTTGTTCATTTCACCTATCAATATTCCCCGTAAGTAAGTTTTAAAGGCAACCCATTGTTTTACCCTTGAGGCTTCCTGGTCCTGGGCGTTGTAAAACTCCCGCATGCTCCTCACTATCACCTCATGTGAGCGGAATAATTTCAGCCAATAGGCATTGAATTTCCAGGGGGCCTTGGGCAATGTGGATGGCGGTGCCACCAGGACTTGGAGCACCAAGGGAGAGTGATCTGATACACTACGGGGTCTATGTATTATGTCTGCTACAAATGGGAGCATACTCAAGTTTCCAACACCCAGGTGAATTCTGGACAGACAACCATGTGTCTTAGAAAAACATGTAAACTGTCTGGAGCCCTGATTGCAATGTCGCCAGATATCCACCCAGCCCACCTCTTGCAACAACCGCGCCAGGAGAGTACTCTGGGAGAGGGCAGAGGGACTAGGGCTAGGGTGTCTATCTGCCATCTTATCCAGACAGCAATTGAAGTCCCCAATCACGAGCAGCGGCACATCCAGCCTACCATCCAAAAATGCTAGGGGGAGCCGTAGTACCGCCGACGTGAACGGCGGAGGAATGTATATGCAAGCCAACACACATGTCAATGTATTAAGTCTACAGTGAATACAAAGACTTAATACATTGAGACAAGACAAATATCCCTTCAGTATCTATGACACTGTCAAATTCCTGGTAATCCAGGGCTCCATGAATCAATACACTTACTCCCCTGGAAAAGATGGTATGTGTAGAATGATAAGCCTTCCCCACCCAAGAGTACCTCAAAAAGCATGCTGTCTCTGTTGTCAAGTGCGTTTCCTGAAAACATATTACCCCGGGGAGGAACCTCTTCAGGCACATAAAAACAATAGTACGTTTCAAGGGGGAGTGTAGGCCTCTTACACCCTGTGCACATGCTCCACCCCGAAGAAGGGCAAAAATGCATTTTTACCAAAGATTTCGATCAGCCAGTTCTCCATATATGCAGTAGGATCCCTGCCCTCCTCCTTCTCTGGCAGTCCCACAATGCGTACATTGTTTCATCGCAAATGATTTTCCATATCTTCAGCACAATCGTTTGCATCCCGCGCCATCTGTAGCGTGGCTCAGGTGTCTTGGGCTATGGGCTGCAGATGGTCCTCCATTTCACTAACTCTGCTCTCCACAGCAGTGGTATGCTCACAAATTTTCTGCAGGTCTTGCCTTAATAGTGACACATCCTCCCTGAGGCCCCCAAAGTGCTCTTTTAAGGTGTTGACTGAAGCTGTGCAGTTATTCACAGCTTTGAGGATATCTGCCAGTGTGGGCTGTACTGTGTCCTGTGCGTCTGGGGCCTGGGATTCCATCAGCATGGTGTCTGCTTGCTCCCCCTCTTCCCCTCCCCAGTGATCAAGAACAGGAGCTGCCTGCATGTTGGGCTATTTGTGCTGTGGATCCCCCGAGCGGGATGGCTGCTCCGACCCCAGGGCCACAGATAACTTCTGGGTATAGTAAACCATGTCCTTAGGGGTTCCTTGTTAAGGGATTTTGGCAGCTTACTTACTTTGTTTATCCTGACCTTGTGGTGTTCCCTTCACAGAGTGTTCGGCGACGCCATCTTGGATCTCTGGACTGGTGATCTCTGCCTGTCCTTTGCGGGACATGCCTCTGGTGCAGAGGGCCAGTGGCGGTTCCACGCGCCTCTCTGGGGTACCGGTTTGCAGCATAAGTCGGTGTATACTTGATCGGGCGGCTGGGGGAGGATCAGTACCGGATTAACGCCGTGAGCTATGGGAAATGCTTCCTCTCACGTGCCTGTCTTGGCCACGCCCCCCGTTACTGCCAGTTTAACGCCATATAGTTTTGTGTGCGTTACTGGCAGTTTAACGCCATTTACTTCTGTGTGTGATACTGCCAGTTTAATGCCATATCATTTTGTGTGCGTTACTGCCAGTTTAACGCCATGTACTTCTGTGTGCACTTCTGCCATTTTAATGCCATGTAGTTCTGTGTGCATTACTTCTAGTTTAATGCCATATAGTTCTGTGTGCGTTACTGTCAGTTTAATGCCATATAGTTCTGCGTGCGTTACTGCAATTTTAATGCCATATCCTTTTGTGTGCGTTACTGCCAGTTTAATTCCATTTACTTCTGTGTGCGTTACTGCCAGTTTAATTCCATTTACTTCTGTGTGCGTTACTGCCAGTTTAACGCCATATAGTTTTGCATGCGTTACTACCATTTTAATGCCATATAGTAGCGTGAGCGTCACTGCCAGTTAAATGCCATATAGTTCTGTGTGCAATACTGGCACTTTAATGACACATCCTTTTGTGTGCGTTACTGCCAGTTTAACGCCATTTACTTCTGTGTGTGTTCTGTATAACTGCCAGTTTAACGCCATTTACTTCTGTGTGCGTTAATGCCATATCGTTTTGTGTGTGTTACTACCAGTTTAACGCCATTTACTTCTGTGTGCGTTCTATGTTACTGCCAGTTTAATGCCATATAGTTTTGTGTGCGTTACTGCCAGCTTAACGCCATATAGTTCTGTGTGTGTTACTGCTAGTTTAACGCCATATAGTTCTGTGTGCATTACTGCCAGTTTAATGCCACATAGTTCTGTGTGCATTACTGACAGTTTAATGACATATTGTTTTGTGTGAGTTACTGCCAGTTTAACGTCATATCATTTTGTGTGCGTTACTGCCAGTTTAACGTCAATTACTTCTGTGTGCATTACTGCCAGTTTAACGCTATATAGTTTTGTGTGCTTTACTGCCAGTTTAACGCCATATTGTTTTGTGTGCATTACTGCCATTTTAACACCATATAGTTCTGTGTGCGTCACTGCCAGTTAAACGCCATATAGTTCTTTTTTTTTTCTTGACACTTATTCACCCCACTATTTACTAGAACCCATCCTTCTACACTCCCTTCTTGTGTGTTCAAACACCTTACCCTATTGCAAGTCTATATTCTCAGTTCTTCTGCATAGCTCCATGTTTTTTTAAATTCCCTCTAACACTCCCACTTATCTTTTGTCTCCCCCCTAAATTCGACTCTACTATATCTCCCACTTTCCATATGGTATGTTACTTCCACTGCGTTTATCCATTCCCATATTGAAGGACTTTCTACAGCTTGCCATTTCCTGGGGATGAGTCTTTTTGCTGCATTTAACAGATGTGGCACTAAGGTTTCTTTATATTGTTTAACTTCACCATCTGTTCCATGAAATAGTACTACCCAAGGATCTTTCACCACTTCTAATTTAGTAATTTCCTTTACATAAAACAAAATCTTTGTCCAGTAGCTTGTAATTATGGGACAGTCCCACCAGAGATGAGCCATTGTTCCAACCTCCTTGCAACCTCGCCAACATTCCGCTGATTTTCCCCTTTGGAATTTACTAATTTTGTCCGGGGTTGCATACCATCCAGTTAAACATTTATAGTTCATTTCAACTTCATTGACATCTACTGCCGAACTATGGGTTAATCCCAAGATTTTCCCTATCGTGTTTTTATCTTTGTGTAAGCCCAATTCCCACTCCCATTTTTTGATATATGGAGGGACCTCCACTTCGTCCACCTCCAGCAGCATTTTATATACCTTTGATATACTTCTTTTTGTGTCGTCTACTAAACACAACCTCTCCAGCACTGTTAGATCTTCTCCTGATCTTGTTGGCTGGGGTATGCTACTGACAAAGTGTCCCAACTGGAGGTATCTCCATTCATCCATCACCCATGCTTCTTTATTTTGTTTTAATTCTGAGTATGACGATATCTTCCCCTTTTTAATAATATCCCTTAATTGTGCCCTGTCATTTTTAATCCAATTTCCCCAACGCTCTTTTTTCCCAGTGCAAAGTAATCATTTTCTTTTAGTGCTATTAAAGGTGAATTAGATGTCTTAGTAATCTGTTTGTATGTTGTATCCCAAATTCTAAGTACCACCGGTGTTAGTATATGTGTGTTTTCATCTAGCATTCTATATTTAGGGGGATTCCATATCATTGTTCCCAGTTGTACTTTACTAAACTCTTTTTCAATATTTACCCATCTTTTCTCCTCATTATCTCTTACCCATTCTATCACTCTTGACAATATTATCGCCTTATAGTAGTTTTGAATGTCTGGGACTGCCAACCCCCCTCTTTTTATTCCCTGTTTTAATATTACAAAGGAAATTCTGGGCTTCCTAATCTTCCATATGGTGTTCATCAGTATCGATTTCAGCTTTCTAATATAGAACTGTGGGAGCGCAACTGGCAACATATGAAACTTGTATGTAATTTTTGGGAGGAGAACCATCTTTATGGCATTAATGCAGCCGATCCAGGATACTGGTTTATTTACTAGTCTTATACTCTCAGTTTTAATTACGTCTAGTAGGGGAATATAATTTATCTTATAGATCTTCTCCAAAGAATTTGCTAACTTTATTCCCAGGTACTTTATCTCTTTCTTCCACGCAAATTGGAATTCCTCTTTCAACTTCCCCACTTCCATTTTGCTAAGGTTTATGTTTAAGATTTCCGATTTCGCTAAATTTATTTTAAAGTTCGATATCTCCCTGTATTGTTTCAAAAGTTTTAATAGGTTGGGCATTGTGGTCCTAGGCTTTGATATGTAAAATAGTACAATAGCTTGTGTTCCTCTTCCCCTACCTTAAATCCGCTAATGTCCGGATTACTCCGGATTGTTGCAAGCAGTGGTTCTAATGATAAAATGAAAAGCAAAGGGGATAGGGGGCAGCCCTGCCTGGTCCTGTTTTTCATTTCAAAGGGGACAGACGGACATCTATTGATTTTTACAGATGCCATGGGGTGGTTGTAGAGCGTTTTGATCCACCTAAACATTCTCGGACCCAGTCCCATGGTGTCTGATGTCTGCATCATGAACCCCCAGTCTACCCTGTCAAATGCTTTTTCGGCATCTATCGACAGGGGTAGACCTGGGGGTCCCTTTTCTTTTATTCTTTGAAGTAGGAGTAGGGTTCTAACCCCGTTATCCCTCCCCTCTCTCTTGCTCCTTCATTCGCCTAGCCAACACTTTGGCAAATAACTTAGTATTCACATTTAGCAATGAAATTGGCCTATAGCTGGAACACAGCAAATGATCCTTCCCCTCTTTCGGTATCACTGTAATTGAGGCTGACAAGGCCTCTCTACTCATCTCAAAATCGCTTCCCAGGCCATTCATATATTGACATAACTTTGGCAACAATATGTCTTTTAATTTTTTATAATAGGATGTTGTGAACCCGTCAGGTCCAGGACTCTTCCCCTGGGCTGTGTCTCCTAGGGCTCTATTTATCTCCTCCTCCGTTATAGGACTCTCTAGTGTCTCTTTGATACTTTTGGAGATCTTTGGCAGTCTTGCATTTTTTAAAAACATGTATTTTTCCTTTTCTCCCTTATCTGCTCACCCTTCTGGTCTACCAAGTACAATTCTTTATAATAATTTTTAAAGGTTTCCCCAATTTCTTTTGTTGTATATACCAATTCCCCTTCTTTTGTTTGAATTTTATCAATATAATTTCTAGATTTCTTTTTTCTAAGTATTCTAGCTAAATGTTTACTGGTTTTGTTCCCCCATTGATGCTTTTCTTTAGCTATCCTATAGAGTGTTTTTTTTGCTTCTAGTTCTATGAGGTTTTTAAGCTCGTCTCTTTTAATAACTGATTTTTGATATATCTCCTTATTTTGCCCTTTTTGTTTTTTATGATCTTGCTCTAGTTTAAAGATTTCTTCCGTAAGATTTTTCATTTGCTCCCATTTTTATGAGAATCCCCCTGATGTAGGCCCTATGGGCCTCCCATAAGGAGGACCCCGAGATCCCAGCTGTTTCGTTTTTTGAGAAGTAAAATTCCAATTCCCTTTCTATATTCTTTACTCCTGTCTCATCATAAAGAAATTCTTTGTTTAATCTCCAAGAAAATGGTTGTCTTTGATTCTTAGATACTTGCATCCTCATTCTTACTGGAGCATGGTCCAACAGGGTAGTTATCTCTATTTTAGACTCAACTATCCTGTCTAGAGATCTGTGGTCCACCAATACTAAATTTAATCTTGAGTATGTCCCGTGCACAGGGGAGTAGAATGTATAGTCTTGAATTCTAGAGTTCATTACCCTCCAAGTGTCTACCAGTTGACATGCATGTAATTTCTGTCTTATCTTTTTTAGTTGTGCGTTGTTTGTCCCCGGTGCCCGGGACGTACTATCTACCCTCGGTTCCATACAAAAATTCAGGTCGCCCATCAAAATCAGTCCCCCACTTCTAAAGTCCATTACCTTCTCCAGGATCCCGTTCAGATATTTTGTTGGATTCTTATTAGGGGCATATATATTTGCTAATGTACATTCCATATCCCCCAGTATACCTTTCAAAAAGAGAAATCTTCCCTCAGGGTCAAGTAGCCTTTGTATCCCCATAGTACCCCATTTAATTGTATCCCCGTAGTACCAGGTTGGAAAATTATTAGACCACAATTTAATATTTGATGTATAAGATAGGTAGGTCTCTTGTAGGAACACTACCTCGGCTCCATACCCCTTAAGTTCTTTTAATATCTTGTGTCTTTTGGTGGGTGTGTTTAGTCCCCTTACATTGTATGTCATAAAGTTTAGTTCTATCATCTGTATCCTAAATCCTAATCTTGCTCTGCTAATCTGCAACAGTTTTTTATGTTTTATATGGAACACACAGGGTATTAGACCCCCCCTTCCTCCTCCCTCCCCCCATCCCTCCGGCCCCGTTCTGGCCCATGAGTCATTGAGGGCCATGCAAACCCTAGACCTCTCTGACTCTCTTTATCTTAAGGTGAGACTACAAGTGTGTCACTCAACCCTACTCCACTTGATGGAAAAAGTGGAGGAGGTAGGCCGGTTGTAGACCGGGTACCCTCCCCAGCCCTGCTCTCGAATATTGTAGATATGATACTCCTTAAATCTTCACCTTTTGTTTCTGGAACCGATCGAATTCTGAGATTTTGCCTTCTGCTTCTATTCTCTTGGTCTTCTAGTCTGTATAGAATTTTTCTATGATTTTGTTGTGTTATTTTCATTTGCTTTTTAAGGTTACATATCTCCTGTTCTTGTTCGTCCATTTTCTTTTCTGTCATTTCTACTCTCTCCAGCAGATTACCCAAGTCTCCTCTTAACATGATGTTTTCTGATTTTATTAAATTTTCCAGTCTCTGGAACATTTCCATTATTTCTCCTTTTGTGGGGCTTTGCGCATTGTCTCTCCTTTCGGCCATTCCACTCATGTCCGGCTCACTTTCAATTGTTAAATCGCCCCTCGAGTGGTCCAGCATTTCTCCTATCTTCCTTCTGCTCCCCCCTTCCTCACCGTCTTAGTGGGCCCCTGTCCCTCCTGATCTATATTCCTTGGGCTGGCCCCCTGAGACATATATTGTTTGATCGTAGTCCCTGCAATCTTGTCTTTTGGGGTTTTAGGGGGTCCCCTTTTGTTGATTTGGTTGCGGCCTTACTCATATTTCATCTCCTTTTTGTCCCTCTAATTTGCCTCCCCAGTCTTAGTTCTCTCGAATTCCCCCCTCCCACTCCGATTGGAGCTCGGAACGGGAGCAAAAGAAGGGGGAGAAGAGAAAAAAGGAGGAAAGGGGGAAGGGGGAAGGGGGGGGCAAGTGTTCCCTCTCCAGGTGCAGGAATAAAATATACTATGATATACTTCCCCTTTCCCTCTCTCTCTCCCACCCTCCTTCGCAATCCCGCCACTGCTTGGATTAGTCCCTCTGTTTACAAGTCCAGACCCCTCTTGCATAACATCCAGTTTGTATTTTTATCAGCCACCTTGTCTTAGTTTCGTGGTATTAGCTGTGGGATTACACACACGTTTTACCCCATCTGGGTCAATCCTTATTTTATAAATGCTCGGCTGCTTCAAATTTAAGATGCAACAATTTACTCATGTAATAGATGTTACTCTCTCCGCTGCTTTTTGTGTCTTTATAAAATATTCTCTCAGTACAATATACGCTTTCTAGGGGTGTAGGATTCTTTGACAGTTATTTGGCTTGCTTATGTCTGACAGGCACGGGTTACCAGCATTAAACTACAACGTTATGTCTACATCAATGTCAATTAAGGGGGTATACTTTTAAATACAGTCACTTATTTATCTCTAAACCGGATACTTCATAGATGTACATTCACAAACTCTATATTTACCAAATGTCAGAGACTCTCACTTAACATGCAAAATCCTCAGTGGGGGTACCTCCTTTTTCTGCTCCTCCAGGCTTTGTATCCACAGATCGTGTTATTTCGCTAGACTCCCATACCTCCTTCTTCCGGCTCCACACTTCACAGACCACCTCCGGTTGATCTGCTGTCTCTATAGTGCCAGGGGCTCAAACTCCTGTGGGGAGAGAATCAGGGGGAGCGCCAGGTGGACGGAGGAGAGGGGGCAGGGGGGCGCGCTCGGCGCTCACTGTCCCCGCACACCGTGTAGAATTTTCTCCTAGTACAATATACGCTTTCTAGGGGTGTAGGAATCTTTGACTGTTATTTAAATTGCACATGTCCGACGAGCACAGGTTACCAGCATTAAACTACAATGTTATGCCTGCATCAGTGTCAATTAAGGTGGGATACTTTTATATACAATCTCTTATTTACCTCTTGACCGGGTAAATCATAGATGTACATTCACAAACTCTGTATTTACCGGATGGCAGAGACTCTCACTTAACATGCAAAATCCCCAATGGGGTACCTCCTTCTTCTGCTCATCCAGGCTTTGTATCCACAGACCGTGTTGTTTCACAAGACTCCCATACCTCCTTCTTCTAGCTCCTCACTTCACAGACCACCTCCAGGAGATCTGCTGTTTCTAGAGTGCCTGGGGCTCAGACTCCTGTGGGGAGAGAATCAGGGGGGTTCCAGGTGGAGGAAGGAGAGGAGGAGGGGGTGGGCTCGCCACTTAATGTTCGCGCACGCCGCCTCGCTCACCTACCACCTTAGCCACTTTCTCATACTCCTTCATATGGCGCTGCTGCGATAGGCAGGTAGGCTCTGCATCATCCAGCTTAGGTGACTACAGCGGGTTCGGAGCGGTTCCTTCTCCTAATCTCCTACCCTTCATCTGAGACTGCCACGGCTGGAGCCGACAGGCTACCCGCTCCTCCTCCCGACCTTCACACCTGTGTCCCTCCCTCCGTGACGCCCGTTAGGTCATCACGTTCCCTCACTGATCCTCACTATATAGTTCTGTGTGCAATACTGCCACTTTAATGACACACCATTTAGTGTGCATTACTGCCAGCTTAACGCCATATAGTTCTGTGTGTGTTACTGCTAGTTTAATGACATATAGTTCTGTGTGCGTTACTGCCAGTTTAACGACATATCGTTTTGTGTGAGTTACTGCCAGTTTAATGTCATATCATTTTGTGTGCGTTACTGCCAGTTTAACATCAATTACTTCTGTGTGCATTACTGCCAGTTTAACGCTATATAGTTCTATGTGCTTTACTGCCAGTTTAACACCATATTGTTTTGTGTGCATTACTGCCAGTTTAACGCCATATAGTTTTATGTGCGTTACTGCCATTTTAACACCATATAGTTTTGTGTGCGTTACTGCCAGTTTAACGCCATATAGTTCTGTGTGCGTCACTGCCAGTTAAATGCCATATAGTTCTGTGTTTGTTACTGCCAGTTTAATGCCATATAGTTTTGTGTGCGTTACTGCCAGTTTAACGCCATATAGTTTTGCGTGTGTTACTGTCAGTTTAACACCATATAGTTCTGTGTGCGTTATTGCTAGTTTAACGCCATGTAGTTCTGTGCGTGATACTGCCAGTTTAGTGCCATGTCATTTTGTGTGCATTACTGCCAGTTTAACGCCATGTACTTCTGTGTGTGTTACTGCCATTTTAATGCCATGTAGTTCTGTGTGCGTTACTCCTAGTTTAACGCCATATAGTTCTGCGTGCCTTACTGCCATTTTAATGCCATATCATTTTGTGTGCGTTACTGCCAGTTTAATTCCATTTACTTCTGTGTGCATTACTGCCATTTTAATGCCATATAGTTTTACGTGCGTTACTGCCAGTTTAACGCCATATAGTTCTGTGTGCATCACTGCCAGTTAAACACCATATAGTTCTGTGTGCGATACTGCCACTTTAATGACACGCCCTTTAGTGTGCGTTACTTCCAGTTTAACGCCATATCATTTTGTGTGCATTACTGTCAATTTAATGCCATATAGTTTTGTGTGTGTTACTGCCAGTTTAACACCATTTACTTCTGTGTGCATTCTGTATTACTGCCAGTTTAATGCCATATAGTTTTTTGTGCCTTGCTGCCAACTTAACGCCATATAGTTTTGTGTGCGTTACTGCCAGTTTAACGCCATATAGTTCTGTGTGCATTCGTGCTAGTTTGGCATGAGCCCGACACCCCCCTGTTCGGTTCGCACCAGAACATGCGAACAGGAAAAAAGTTTGTTCGAACACGCGAACACCGTTAAAGTCTATGGGACACGAACATGAATAAGCAAAAGTGCTAATTTTAAAGGATTATATGCAAGTTATTGTCATAAAAAGTGTTTGGAGACCTGGGTCCTGCCCCGGGGACATGGATCAATGCAAAAAAAAGTTGTAAAAATGGCCGTTTTTTCGGGAGCAGTGATTTTAATAATGCTTAAAGTGAAACAATAAAAGTGTAATATCCCTTTAAATTTCATACCTAGGGGGTGTCTATAGTATGCCTGTAAAGGGGTGCATGTTTCCCGTGTTTAGAACAGTCTGACAGCAAAATGACATTTCACAGGAAAAAAAGTCATTTAAAAATACTCACGGCTATTAATGCATTGCCGGTCCGACAATACACATAGAAGTTCATTGATAAAAACGGCACGGGAATTCCCCACAGGGGAACTCTGAGCCAAAGTTAAAAAAAAAAATTACGTGGGGGTCCCCCTAAATTCCGTACCAGGCCCTTCAGGTCTGATATGGATATTAAGGGGAACCCTGGCCAAAATTAAAAAAAAATGACATGGGGGTCCCCCTAAATTCCATACCAGACCCTTCAGGTCTGGTATGGATATTAAGGGGAACTCCGCACCAAAATAAAAAAAAAAAAACGGCGTGGGGTCCCCCAAAAATCCATACCAGACCCTTATCCGAGCATGCAACCTGGCAAGCCACAGGAAAAGAGGGGGGACGAGAGAGCGCCCCCCCTCCTGAACCGTACCAGGCCACATGCCCTCAACATTGGGAGGGTGCTTTGGGGTAGCCCCCCAAAACACCTTGTCCCCATGTTGGTGGTTGTGGGGGTCTGCAGGTGGGGGGCTTATCGGAATCTGGAAGCCCCCTTTAACAAGGGGAACTCAAGATCCCGGCCCCCCTGTGTGAAATGGTAAGGGGGTACAAAAGTACCTCTACCATTTCACTAAAAAACTGTCAAAGATGTTAAAAATTGCAAGAGACAGTTTTTGACAATTCCTTTATATAAGTGCTTCTTCTTTCTTCTTTCTTCTATATTCCTTCATCTTCTTCTTCTTCTTCTGGCTCTTCTGGTTCTTCCTCTGGTGTTCTCGTCCAGCATCTCCTCCGTGGCGTCTTCTTCCCTTCTTCTCCTCAGGCTGCTCTGCATCCATGGCATGGAGGGAGGCTCCCGCTCTTCTCTTCATCTTCTTCTCTTCTTCATCTTCTTCTCTGGGCCGCTCCGCATCCATGGCATGGAGGGAGGCTCCTGCTGTGTGACGCTTCTCCTCTCCTGACAGTTCTTAAATAACGGAGGGTGGGGCCACCCACTGACCCCGCCCCCCTCTGACGCATGGTGACTTGACGTGACGTCACGGGGAATGCCACAGGGAAGTCCCGTCAAGTCACCGTACGTCAGAGGGGGTCGGGGTCACCTCTGACGCATGGTGACTTGATGGAACTTCCCTGTGACGTTACGGGGAATGCCCTGCCCCGCCCCCCGTTATTTAAGAACCGTCAGAAGAGGAGAAGTGTCACACAGCAAGAGCCTTCCTCTATGCCATGGACACGGAGCGGCCCAGAGAAGAAGATGAAGAAGACGCCGCGGAGGAGATGCTGGAGGAGAACCCCCGGAGGAAGAACCAGAAGAACCAGAAGAACCAGAAGAAGAAGAAGATGAAGGAAGATAGAAGAAAGAAGAAAGAAGAAGCATTTAAATAAAGGAATTGTCAAAAACTGTCTCTTGTCATTTTTAACATTTTTGACAGTTTTTTAGTGAAATGGTAGGGGTACTTTTGTACCCCCTTACCATTTCACACAGGGGGGAGGGCCAGGATCTGGGGGTCCCCTTGTTAAAGGGGGCTTCCAGATTCTGATAAGGCCCCCCGCCCGCAGACCCCCACAGCCACCGGCCAGGTTTGTGGGGATGAGGCCCTTGTCCTCATCAACATGGGGACAAGGTGTTTTGGGGGGCTACACCAAAGCACCCTCCCAA
Source organism: Aquarana catesbeiana (assembly GCF_042186555.1). Taxonomy (NCBI): domain Eukaryota; kingdom Metazoa; phylum Chordata; class Amphibia; order Anura; family Ranidae; genus Aquarana; species Aquarana catesbeiana. The sequence continues at coordinate 132,037,939 of NC_133334.1, read as the reverse complement.
TGTTGAGGGCATATGGCCTGGTACGGTTCAGGGGGGGCACTCTCTCATCCCCCCCTCTTTTCCTGCGGCCTGCCAGGTTGCGTGCTCAGATAAGGGCCTGGTATGGATTTTTGGGGGAACCCCACGCCGTTTTTTTTTAAATTTTGGCGTGGGGTTCCCCTTAATATCCATACCAGACCTGAAGGGTCTGGTATGGAATTTAGGGGGACCCCCCACGTCATTTTTTTAAAATTTTGGCCAGGGTTCCCCTTAATATCCATACCAGACCTGAAGGGCCTGGTATGGAATTTAGGGGAACCGCCACGTCATTTTTTAAAAATTTTGGCTGGGGTTCCCCTTAATATCCATACCAGACCTGAAGGGCCTGGTATGGAATTTAGGGGGACCCCCCACGTCATTTTATTTTTTTAATCTTGGTTCAGGGTTCCCCTGTGGGGAATTCCCATGCCGTTTTTATCAATGAACTTCTATGTGTATTGTCGGACCGGCAATGCATTAATAGCCGCGAGTAGTTTTAAATGACTTTTTTCCTTTGAAATGTCATTTTGCTGTCAGACTGTTCTAAACACAGGAAACATGCGCCCCTTTACAGGCATACTATAGACACCCCCCAGCTACGAAATTTAAAAGGGATATTATACTTTTATTGTTTCACTTTAAGCATTATTAAAATCACTGCTCCCGAAAAAACGTCCGTTTTTAAAACTTTTTTTTGCATTGATCCATGTCCCCTGGGGCAGGACCCAGGTCCCCAAACACTTTTTATGACAATACCATGCATATAAGCCTTTAAAATTAGCACTTTTGATTTCTCCCATAGACTTTTAAAGGGTGTTCCGCTGCATTCGAATTTGCCGCAAACACCCCAAATTGTTCGCTGTTCGGCGAACTTGCGAACAGCCGATGTTCGAGTCGAACATGAGTTCAGTCGAACTCGAAGCTCATCCCTAGTGCTAGTTTAACACCATATAGTTCTGTGTATGTTACTGCCAGTTTAATGCCATATAGTTCTGCATACGTTACTGCCAGTTTAATGCCATATCGTTTTGTGTGAATTACTGCCAGTTTAACGTCATATCATTTTGTGTGCGTTGCTGCCAGTTTAACGTCAATTACTTCTGTGTGCGTTACTGCCAGTTTAACGCCATATAGTTATGTGTGCGTTACTGCCAGTTTAACGCCATATAGTTCTGCGTGCGTTAATGCCAGTTTAACGCCATATCGTTTTGTGTGCATTACTGCCAGTTTAACGCCATATAGTTCTGTGTGCGTTACTGCCAGTTTAATGCCATATCGTTTTGCGTGTGTTACTGCCAGTTTAATGCCATATAATTCTGTTAGTTACTGACAGTTTAACGCCATATAGTCTTGTGTGTGTTACTGCCAGTTTAACGCCATTTACTTCTGTGTGCGATACTGCCAGTTTAATGACATGTACTTCTGTGTGCGTTAATACCAGTTTAACTCCATATAGTTACTGCCGGTTTAATGCCAAATAGTTCTGCATGCGTTCATGCCATTTTAATGCCATATTGTTTTGTGTGTGTTACTGCCAACTTAATGCCATTTACTTCTGTGTGTGTTACTGCCAGTTTAACGCCATATAGTTCTGTGTGTGTTACTGCAGTTTAACGCCACATAGTTCTGTATGCTTTACCGCTAGTTTAATGCCATATCGTTTTGTGTGCGTTACTGCCAGTTTAACGCCATATAGTTTTACGTGCGTTACTGCCATTTTAACACCATATAGTTTTTCGTGCGTTACTGCCAGTTTAACGCCATATAGTTCTGTGTGCATCACTGCCAGTTAAATGTCATATAGTTCTGTGTGTGTGATACTGCTAGTTTAATGATACATCCTTTTGTGTGCGTTACTGCCAGTTTAACGCCATTTACTTCTATGTGCATTCTGTGTTACTGCCAGTTTAATGCCATATATTTTTGTGTGCGTAACTGCCAGTTTAACGCTATTTACTTCTGTGTGCATTCTGTATTACTGCCAGTTTAACGCCATAAAGTTTTGTGTGCGTTACTGCCAATTTATCGTCATATCGTTTTGTGTGCGTTACTGCCAATGTAACACCATATAGTTCTGTGTGTGTTACTGCCAGTTTAATGCCATATCGTTTTGTGTGCATTACTGCCAGTTAAACGCCATGTACTTCTGTGTGCGTTAATGCCAGTTTAACGCCATATAGTTTTGTGTGCGTTACTGCCAGTTTACTGCCAGTTTATTGCCATATCATTTTGTGTGTGTTACTGCTAGTTTAATGCCATTTACTTCTGTGTGCGTTACTGCCAGTTTAACGCTATATAGTTCTGTGTCCGTTACTTCAGTTTTACGCCATATAGTTCAGATAGAGCAGAAAAGGAAACTGAAGGTGAGGTGTCCACCCTATTTCATCACATTCTGCAGCTGTTATCTCCCCACCCACTTCCAAAAGCTCAGCTGTCTGGGCCTTTTTCAGCACATCTGCAGCAGATTGCACTGTTGCTATCTGCAAACTGTGTCTCAGGTACATCAAATGTGGCAAAAACACCAACCATTTGGGTACCACATGCTTAACAAGGCATTTAACATCCAACCACTCAGCCCGTTGGCAAGAGCACCTAAAAGCCAAACAAAAGGGGCACAAATCTGTCCCTCCTCCTCCTTACCTACTTCAGTCTGCCCCTGCTATACCGAATCATTACCTCTCAGCAGCCTCGACTGACAGGGATGATGGCATAGAACAGTGTGTGATGGCATGCCCAGCATCTAAATGCAAGCTTCTCAAAGCTGTTGGCTCTCCAACTTTTGTCTTTCAGCCTGGTGGATTCTGCCCCTTCTGTGAATTGGCACAATGTGCTGTACCACAATGGCAGGTTCCCAGTCACTACAACATTTCACGTAAGGCCGTTCCATCTCTCTAATATCACGTGAAAGGGAATCTTCTGGTATTGTTGGGCAAGGCAGTCAGCCATAAAATCAACCTTACTGCTGACACGTGGCCCAGCAAACGTAGGCAGGGATGATATATTTCGTTCACAGCACACTGTGTAATGCTGCTTGCAACTCGAAAGGATGCAGGACAGGGCTTGGTGCTGCAGCTTGTTGTGCCCCCATGTCTCCATACAGCTGGTGGTGATGATTCCAGACCTGTGAGCTCTACCTCCTCCTCCTCCTCTGCCACCTCCATGCCCTTCTCTGCAAAATTGTCCTATGAACTTCAGGTACCCCCTAAGCATTCAAAGGGCTATTCTCAGAGTCAGGCTAATAGGGCGTACACACGGTCGGACTTTGTTTGGACATTCCGACAACAAAATCCTAGGATTTTTTCCCACGGATGTTGGCTCAAACTTGTTTTGTCTACACACGGTCGCACAAAGTTGTCGGAATTTCCGATCGCCAACCACGCGGTCACATACATCACGTACAACAAGACTAGAAAAGGCCAGTTCAGAACCAAGCGCGGCACCCTTTGGGCTCCTTTTGCTAATCTCGTGTTAGTAAAAGTTTGGTGAGGGACGATTTGCGCTTTTTCAGACTCGTGGCTTTCAGATCGTTTTCTGCCGTTCAGTTTGTGCTTGTGGGTTTGTATCTGCTCTTCAGAGCGTGCAGCAAGTTCCGCGTGACTTTAATTAGTCATTGTATTCTTGTTCGTTCGTTACTGTTTTTCAGGTCGCTCTTCACAGGCCTTGCTGTTCTTCAGTGCATTCTGTTACTTCATTCTGAGCAGCCGACCGTTTTCTAGCCATGTTGCGTATGCATACTCCTCGTAGAGTTCGTGCTGTGCGGGGGCTTGGTGTTGGGGTCCTGACCTTGACACAAGTCCAGTCCATGAACAGGGTGGGGAGGAGCTCATGGACCAAGAATTGGTTGCTTCAGCGTGACCAGTTCTCTCATATGCCTTTGCTCCGTGAGATCCGTGAGAATAATCCTGATGATTTCAGGAACTTTCTCAGGATGACGGACCCCGTGTTTCACCGTTTGTTGGCTTCGCTGACCCCCTATATCAGCAGACAGGATACCTGCATGAGGCAAGCCATCACTCCGGAGCAGAGGCTCGTCGCTACCCTGCGGTATTTGGCGACAGGGAGAAGTCTGCAGGACTTGAAGTTCTCAACAGGAACCCCCCCCCAGGCTCTGGGGATCATTATCCCAGAGACCTGTTCTGCCATCATCCAGGTCCTGCAGAAGGAGTATATGAAGGTAAGATTTTTATCCTTTAATATCACATTTTATTGTAATGAATGTTTGCTAATATATTGTATTTCTTTCCTCATTCCCTAATTACCATGATTGTAATATGCTGTGAATGTCCCCTTTGTTCTCATGCATGCTGGATTTTTATGTAATTATTATTTTAGGTCCTTCATACATATTTGCCCTTCAATAACCTCCCCAGCATGGTGTCTCCTGGCCCTATATTCACCTCATGTAGTCACTTAACAATGTATTTTATCAGCTCCATAGTAGTGCTTTACCCCAAACACCCCCTAAAATGTTTGGAAATGTTATTTTTGCTTTAAATTCAGGCAGAGTGTCAGAGGCTTTTTTTTGTGGTGTCCCCAAATAATTTTTAGTAACCCTCCCTCCCCCAACTGCTAAGTCAGCTGATCCCAATTCTCTATCCTCAATCATCTATCTGCTGACTTTGCCAAACCCATACACACTATACCCATCTCTTTTGTGCTCTGATTTATGGATGAATTTCCCAAAGCATGTAGTGCAAGGGCCTGCCTGTATACTTTCAAATGGTACTGTTTAAAGTTTTGGGATCCTATTATTATCTTGATAGGTAATAGCAGAATGTCCAAATGTCCTCAAATGTGTACAGTGTGTATTTCTATCTTTGTATTCTGACACTTCTTACCTGTCCAGTGGGCTGCCAATAGTGTAACTAAGGAGGGGCTGTTCCAAGTAATACCCATTATTTAGGCATTCATCTCTCAATGAAGTGAAGAGGGTTACCTGTCCAAGATTTCCACACACCCCCTATAATGTTAGAAATGGCCCATGAGAGGGGGGGGAGGGGGAATATGATAGGTGTACCTTATACTTTGGCGTTGTTAAATTCCCCTTAATAAATGCTATCTGGAGGTTGCCCCATAATGTTTGTGCCTAATCTGCTTGCCATGTTTCAGAGTAAAAATAGTAATGTTTATTGTTTTTTCCTCAACAGTTTCCTTCCACGCCACAGGAATGGCAGACTGTGGCCTCCCACTTTGCCGAGCGGTGGGACTTTCCTAACTGCGGAGGGGCAATTGATGGGAAACACGTCCACATCGTCCCACCACCCAGCTCGGGGTTGTACTATTATAATTACAAGGGGTTCAATAGTATAGTGATGTTGGCGGTGGTGTCGGCTAATTACGACTTCTTGTATGTGGACGTGGGGAAGAATGGCCGGATGTCCGATGGTGGAGTCTTCGCCCAGACGGAGTTCTACAGGCGTCTCCAGAATGGCAGCTTGGACTTGCCAGCTCTAGAGGACAATGTGGAAGGACTCCCATTTGTGTTCATTGCTGATGAAGCGTTTGCACTGGGGACCACCTGATGCGGCCATTCCCAATGAGGACCCTCACCCCGGAACAGAGGGTTTTTAATTACCAGCTGGCCAGAGCCCGAAGAGTGGTGGAGAACACATTTGGAATCCTGGCCAGCCGGTTCCGCCTATTTATGACACCCATCCATATGGCGGAGTATAAACTGAACCATATTATACTTGCGTGCTGTGTTCTCCATAACTTTTTAAGGAAACATTCAGCCAACTATGCTGGCTCAGTTGGGCCTGAGGCCGGAATGATACATCAAACCACACTGACGGCGCTTGAAAGTGGCCGTCCTGGCTTGCCCTCCCTGAGTGCCCGTGATGTCCGGTTACGCTACCTGGAGTTCTTTGCGGGTAGGGGGGCTATCAATATGCCAGACAATCTGTGAAGCCTTTTTATAATAAAAAAAAAAAAAAGAAATTCTTTGTGGACATTTACTGCTTGTGTTTGTTTTAGCTGACCCTGACAGAAATGTGTTGAGTCCAGAAAATGTCGTGATTGTGTAACCTTATTATACAAAGCACTGTTGGCTGTTATTTACTAAATGCAAAAACACATTTCAAGTGCACTTGCAACTGCACTGAAACTGCACTTGTAGTGCAAAGAGGATTTGCCTTTAGGAAATAAAGCCCATTTTTGCAGAAAACAGCAATTACATCACCCCAAAATCCACACATTCTTGAGTAACCAACTTTTTTATACCTGCACAATCACATGTGCATTTACCAAAGGTTTTTAAAACAAACCAACATGTTTGTTGTATAACAATTTTTGGAGTAGCATTATCAAAAATCGAAATGTCTATTTAAGATAAAACAGGCCTGTGTAAAACCAACAAGAAAGACAAAAAACTTGAACTTACAAAGTTCACATTAGGTAAAACCTGAAGGCTATATCAGACATCAGTATTTAGAAACTGGGTTTGATATAGCGTTCAGATGGGGGGAAATCACCCCTGGAAAAGCCAAATTTGGAAGATGCACACCAATTTACGAATGTCAACATGTGCTAGCTGCCATCAGGGGGGATCAAGGGACGTGTTTTGGGGGAGCAAGCCCTTCCTCACCGCTACTTTATAATTGAGGAAGGGGTTGCACCCCCAAAACGCGTCCATTGATCTCCCGTGATGGCAGATAGCACATGTTGGCACACTGTGTGCATCCTCCAAATTTGGCTTTTCAAAACATTGCAAAAATATTTAAAAGATTGGACCACAATCCAAAAAGTGATTTTGTGGGGTTTTAAATTCGCCCCAAAACATCAATGATGTTATTATTTTTTTTAATCACATCATTGATTTTTTGCTGTATGTTTTGCAGTTCTACATTACACCCCATGATCTCCCCGATCAGGATCTGGGCACTTTCTGATGTGAAAGGATCTGGATCACGATCACCTAAAAAGAGAGAAACAAAACAAAAACAGGTATCAAAAATCTGCCGGCATCCATCTCTTACCTGAGTCTGTGGTCGCAGACACTCACCTGTTGTAGCGTCAGTTTCCACCACATCTTCTTCTTCCTCCTGCTCTTCTTGGGTTGGGGGTATTTCACATTCTTCCATAGGTGGGAGGTCTGTGGTCTCCTCGGATGAGGGGTGTCCTCCGAGTCTTTTCTCCCCTATGTAAAACAAAAATGGTATAATTAGCACACAGATATTTGATGGCAGAACTATAAATAGGAAACATTGCTTGGAAGTGGGGTACAATTGTCAATTTTAGCCGAGTTCCAAGATGTCTTTTTTTTATTGCCCTTTGTCAAGCTGCAATACTTTACCTGTTTAGTACAAGCTTCACAGATGGAGACCCCCCTATAGTATACACTGGAGCACCTGTGTGGCCCCCCTAATAAAAATGGTGTTCTGGGGTCCCACACTAGTGCTCCAGAGTCCAGATGTGAAAACAGCTGCTGAGTGTCCTCTCCTTACACACAATCTAGTTTGCATTTCATTCTAGTAACAAACCCATCTACACAAACAAATATTTGGCATCCAAGTGGGCCCAAAAAAAATGTGGGAAAATGCATATGGCCTAAACAATGGTGTTTTAGAGGCCGAAAGAAAAATGTTTGATACGAACGAATAATGGGCCCATGAACATTAAAGTTGCCCTTTTAAACGTTACAATTAAGAAAAGCATATGGAGCAGCACGAACGGAATAAAGACAGAAAGAATAGGAACACAGCACAACTACTTACTTTTTTGCAGCACTCTCCAGATCTTTCGGTACTGCTCTGGCTCTCTTAACTTCAGGTCCGACCACCGCTTCCTGAGCTGATCTTTTGATCGTCGTACCCCGAAATTCTTGTGAAGACTTTTGACCACTTTCGCCATGATCTTTGCCTTTCTGATGTTGGGGTTGGGGTAAGGCCCATACTTTCCGTCATAGTCGGACTTCTTCATGATGTCGACCATCTCCAACATCTCCCCAAAGGACATATTTGTGGCCTTAAATCGTCTCCTTCTGGATCGGGACGTGTCCGGATCCGGGCTTTCCTCCTCCTCCTCCTCGTTCCTGCAATTATGATGCACCTGCTGTGACTCCGCCATGTGCTCTTCCCCCACTGCGCCAAACGAAAAGGGGCGGGGAATAGACTAGAAAGAACATCAGGGGCGGGCGGAGTTACACGCATGCGCAGTGTGTATAAAGCATAACACGCGTGCGTATTACGTACGATCTGTGAGCGGAGGAAGGAGCATTGGACGCGCCGATCGTAAGAATGAAGGTAAGAGACAAACTTGTGCCTATACTGCTTCTACATTGAGGCCTATATTGTAACAAGATTAGGAGAGTTTTGTCTGACATTAGGCTTTGTCTTGTGTTGTGTCTTGCAGTGAACATGGATATGCTACTGAAAGACAATGACTTCATGTCAGTATTTGTAGATATGTTAAGGGAGCTGCCCTGTCTGTGGGAGATTAACCACCCCCATTACAAGAACCAAGCAAAGAGGAAGGCAGCACTGGGGCAATTGTGTGAAATTGTGAAGCAGGTGATCCCCATGACAGACATCACATATTTGAAGATCTTAATTGGTGGCCTGAGGAGCACTTATCTAAGGGAGCGCAAGAAAGTCCTGGATTCGCAGACATCCGGAGCAGCAGATGACATCTATGTCCCCAGGATGTTGTACTACGACAGGCTGCATTTTCTGGCAGTCCAGACTGAACCCAGGTCATCCCTCTCCAGTCTTCTTTCCACGCTTCCTTCCCCCCGGCTGAGGCTTCTGACGCCCAACCTGGGCCTTCCAAGCCACATGTGGAGGAGCCCAGATTGAGCCAGGTATAACATTCCTCTAAATATTGCTGGTTGTCCAATCAATGATGTTAACTAGATGTTAGTTATGAGTACTAATTTAGGATTGTGATTGATGAAGCAAAAACTAAAACCATGTCCCTTTTTCATACACAGGGAAGTCGCAGCCAGGAGGTGGCCGGGCCGAGCCGGCTGGCTGATCTGCAGGTCCCTCCACCCCCCCTGAAAAGAGAAAGTGGCAGTAGGAGGAGTGCCCTAGAGGAGGCTACCAGAGGACTCTTTTGGAGGGCTACAGAGGTCCTGGGAGCACGACAGACTGTGGAGGATGACATTGCTGCCGTCATTGCATATAAAATGCAGAGGATAGAGGAGGGCCAACAAGTCATGTGTGAGTCCCTCATATTGGAGGCTCTTAACAAAGGTATGAGGGCCCAAATTACAGCTCAGACACACCTTTGCGATGGTCCTCCTCCTCCTCCTGCAGGTCCTCCTCCTCCTCCTCCTTCTCCTCCAGGTCCTCCCAGTCCTCCTCCAGGTCCTACTCCTCCTCCTGCCACATCTCCAACAGCACAGCCACAGCCGGGAAGGAAACGTGGAAGGAAGACCAGAAAGTGAGGACCCTGGATCCAGTCTAGTCGGCCAAAAAATGCAGCCTCTTGTGGTACCACAGCCTGGGGACACAGATGTCATCTGCTGCTATCCGGATCTCTGCGAATTCTGGACCAGACTGCCCTCCTTTACATATGGACTCCTCAGGCCACCAATTTTGATGTTCAAGAATTGATGTCTGCCGTGGGGGTCCCAGCCTTCTCTAATTTCTCATGTTGATCCAGTGTTGCCTTCCTCTTTGTTTGGTTATGATCCCTTAATAAAGGATTTTTGTTTTGAATTATACTCTCCTATGTGTTTTACTTCAGAAATGACAGTTTTTTTGTGAGGATTCAGGTACATTTCAAATATGCAATGTGAAATGAACAAGGGACACCAACAACAAACAATCTCCTTGAGATTAAATAATAAAAGATATCAATGGTGTTGGGGTAACTTGACACACAAAACACACACACAAATATTCTGGAGTAAATATAAAAATAACATTGAACAAAGATCAGCCTTTGAAAAAATACAAACATTAAATTAAAAAAAAAAAGGCTTAAAATCCCCCCCAAAAAAATAAATAAATTATGTCAGATGTGACAACTAATAACAATATATTCAGGGAATACCAATAAAAAAACAAAAATTAAACTTTGTGAGAAGTGTGTGTGAATATGAGCAGCAAAACTACTTAATTCTTGTCACATTATAAAGAAGAAGAGAGTGCGCTGTATTAAACCTATTTTAACATTGCAGCGTGACAAAAGTGCTGTATCCATTGCGAACGCTAAGTTTACCAGAACGAGCTGTTCCGTCTTGGAATTTCTTCTGAGCATGCGTGGCACTTTGTGCGTCGGAACAGGCCACACATGGTCGGAATTGACGCGATCGGATTTTGTTGTCGGAAAATTTTATCTCCTGCTCTCCAACTTTGTGTGTCGGAAAATCCGATGGAAAATGTCCGATGGAGCCCACACACGGTCGGAATTTCCGACAACACGCTCCGATCGGACATTTTCCATCGGAAAATCCGACCGTATGTACGGGGCATAATAGGTGCAATGCAGTGCTTCAACTGGTGTGTTTAGGGGACAGGAACCACACCAGTGCAGAGATTCTTGCAGCTCTGCAGGGACAGGCCCAGAGGTGGTTCACACCACACCAGCTGGAGCCAGGAATGGTGGTGTCCAATAATGGCTCAAACTTTCTGTCCGCTCTTAGACAGGGAAAGTTGACACATGTGCCATGCCTGGCACATGTCCTCAATTTGGTGGTGCAGCATTTCCTAAGTATGTACCCGGGGTTGAAAGATATACTAAAGCAGGCCAAAAGAGTCTGTAACCATTGCAGGCAGTCATGCACAGCCAGTGCTCAGTTGGCTTAAATTCAGCAGGAATTCCATCTGCCCGTAAACCACCAGATTTGTGACATTCTCACCAGGTGGAACTCAACTTGGGAATGCTGCAGTGGGTATATATGCAGCAGAGGGCCGTCAATGAGTACCTGTGCCAGTGTGGCACGGCGACAGGCTCAGGCCACCTCAGCTTTTTTTCCCCACACCAATGGCTGAACAGTAAGGATGCATGCACTGTATTTTCACCATTTAAGGAGGCCACAAGGATGGTGAGGAGAGACAGTGCATGCATCAGTGACACAAACCTTGTTGTGTTCCTGCTGGAGCAGATTCTGTGTGGCATTATGGACAGGGCACTGGAGGAAGAGCAGCAGGAGGAAGAGGAGGACTTCCTTTCCTCTCAAGGCCCACTTTATCCAGACACCATCATTCCTATGTCAAAGAACACACAGGAGTTGAGAGGGGAGGAGGATGAGGAGGAGGATTCTGGCACTTTAATAGGCTTCAAAGAAGAGGGAAATGTGTCAATCTGTAAGCGATGGCTTTCCAACCCCTGGACCCTTAGGAGTAGTACGTGACTGGAAGGAGGAAGTTCCAGATGCTGCTTCTCAAGCCTCTGCAAATTTGAGGTGCATGGGCAACCTCATGCTTCAAAGCCTGCGAAAGGACCCAAGAATACGTGGCATAAAGGAGAAGGATGAATACTGGTTAACAACCCTCCTTGTCCACTGTTAGAAGGGGAAGGTCTCAGAACTCATCCTTTCCCCACAGAGAGTGCAGAAGATAAAATCTTGAGGACACGTTAAAGAGGATTTTATTAAATGTTTTTCTCGACTCCAGTAGGTTACAGTGTCATGGAAAACATAGTTTTGAGTCTTCTGTTGGTCAAGAGAGGAGGGTTGGAGAAGGCGTCCGCCTAAGTGAGGCATTTCAGATTTTTTTTAGTCCTCTCCGCCCAGGGCTGTCAGCTTCCACATCCCATCGGCAGCGTCTGCATCACATGGTGGACAATTACCTAGGGGCCAAAACAGATGGAGAGCTTTCCAACTGACGATCTACTGACTCACTGGGTCATGAGAATAGACCACTGGCCAGAACTTTCCCAGTATGCTATTGAGTTGTTGGGCTGTCCTGTATTCAACATGCTTTCAGAACGTGCATTCAGTGCTGCAGGAGGTTCCGTTACTGATCATAGAACGTGTCTGTCCACAGACTCCGTGGATCGTTTGACTTTTATAAAAATTAATCATCAAAAATTAATTCAAAATGAATTCATCAAAATGAAAGACATGTGGGGAAGAGGCCCTTGTCCTGATCAACTTGGGGACAAGATGCTTTGCTAGGGGGCCCTTCTGGCAAGATATCCTCCCCATGTCTAGGGGCATATAGTCTGGAATTGTATGGGGGGAGTGGCATACTGGTCCCATCCTTTCCCAATCCCACCCTTTCCATTGGAGGGAACTCATAATTTTTTTTCTTTTTCCAAACAGACCCTTATTAAAGATAAGGGTTCTGACATAAATTTTGGGGGAACTCCACAATTAATTTTTGTAATACTTTCTGTAAGATGTATTATGACATAAGTGATATTTTAGAAAGAAAAAAAAACTTTTTAGATTTTATTACATTTACATTTCTTGTCTTCCTTCTTTTTTGTAAAAAAATACATAGTAACCCCCAATGATTCCCCAAAATACATACCAGACCCTTAGGGGTTTAACTTCTTACTGCCCATGACAATTTTGACATTTCTTGTATACATGTTAAAATCAGCATATTTTTTGTTAGAAAATTACTTAGAACCCCCCCAAACTTTATATATTTTTTGAAAGCAGAAAATGCAGATTTTTGCAATCTGATACCAGGATTTTGGCTGCAGCCATTATCTTAATATAACCACTTCCACCGGAGAGAGCGTATACAGTATATACACAGCCTGGGATGGAAGTGGTTAATATGTATTTTGGAGTTCATCATGCCAAGCTATCAGGGAAATGTCAGTTACCAGAGCTTTATTTTTATTTTTTCCTAATGTCACTTTTACTTTAGTGAAATGGACACTTCACAGGCAGGTTTAGGGCATTCCCTCAAAAAGTAAATTAAACTGTGAACTATTAAAACCTTCTGAATCTTTCATCCTATAGTTTAGTGGATATTTACATTCCCTGGTACCCATTGAAGATGCCTATTTGTTTTGGGAGCTGCCTCACCAAGCCAGGGATTTGTTTGGAAAACTTCCTGTATGTACAGTATCTCACAAAAGTGAGTACACCCCTCACATTTTTGTAAATATTTTATTATATCTTTTATAATGACACTTTGGTACAATGTAAAGTAGTGAGTGTACAGCTTGTATAACAGTGTAAATTTGCTGTCCCCTCAAAATAACTCAACACACAGCCATTATTGTCTAAACCGCTGGCAACGTGAGTACACCCCTAATGCCGTGTACACACGACCAGACTTTTTGACCGGACTGGTCCGACGGAACGAATCCTTCGGACAAACGAGTCTGGTTGAAAAATCTGTTCGTCTGTATGCTAGTTTGATGGACAAAAAAGGACGCAAGGGCAGCTATTGGCTACTGGCTATGAACTTCCCTATTTTAGTCCCTTCGTACATCATCACTTTCAAAAGTTGAAAGTTCGTCGGAAAGACCGTCGGACCTTTCATGCTGAAAAGTCTGGTCGTGTGTACACGGCATGAGTGAAAATGTCCAAATTGGGCTCAAATTGTCAATATTTTGAGTGGCCGCCATTATTTCTCAGCACTGCCTTAACCTTCCTGGGCATGGAGTTCACCAGAGCTTCACAGGTTGCCACTGGAGTCCTCTTCCACCCCTCCATGATGACATCACGGAGCTGGTGGATGACATCAGGCTTTCCTGTGCATCATCTTTAGAAGAGGCTTTCTTCTGGGATGACAGCTATGCAGACCAATTTGATGCAGTGTGCGGCATATAGTCTGAGCACTGACAGGCTGAACCCCCACCCCTTCAACCTCTGCAGCAATGCTGGCAGTACTCAAACATCTATTTTCCAAAGACAGCCTCTGGATATGACACTGAGAACATGCTAGACATGTGCAATTAGTTTTGTACGAAACAGAAATTCGTACCAATTTTCGGACATTCGTGAGGATACGAAATACCAATTTTTGTTCAAATAGTTTTTATTGAAAAATTTTTAGTGCAAATACAGATAAATGCAGTCATACAGGAGTATAATGAAACAATCCCGTACTTACTGTACAGAAAGTAATCGAAAATAGTAATTACAAGTTTTTATTATAAACATTGAGTATGTCTGAAATCATTCCAAGGTATCTTAAAGAATGTAGCTTTACTACTATAAAGAGATCGTGAGATGATGCTGATTGTTCTATTCCACGAGTAGCGGTGGAGAAGTAATGGGAAATACAATGCTTTTATAACGGTGGAGGAGATCCCCGGGCACCCCAATGGGAACACACTGTGCTCACATAGGGACTCCCTCCTTTAATTATATTAGTAAATCAGTAACCATTTCAAAAATAAACAGTATAACTCGGGAGTCACTGAGATATATTACTTTGCATAGTTTATCAGCTACAGCTTAGTTGGAATGTTGAAACGAAAAAAAAAAGAAAGAAAAAAGTTAAAACAAATAATTAGAAGATAGAAGGAGTTTCCATGGGGACCAGTTAGATTCAAACTTTGAAAAGGTTCCATCCCTGTAAGCCATAATTTTTTCATATTCTATAATAGTGTTAATTTTTATTTTTATATCTTTAATAGTAGGTACATCAGTAGATTTCCATCTGTATACTAATTCCATTCTTGCTGCCAGTAAGACTTGTGTTGCTATACATCTAAGTTCTGGTTTGTAATGGGTCATGTTTAATCCTAGAATAGCTTGTTCTATGTTTGGGACCACTGTGCTATTAGTTATTTTCGAAAGCATATCATAGACCCTCCACCAAAATTTTTTGACTACCGGACATGACCACAGCATGTGTGCTAGGGTCCCTATCTGACCACATCCTCTCCAGCATAGATTTGAGTTGTCTTTGGAGAATTTTGCTGTAATGTAAGGTGTGTAGTACCATCTTAACATCAATTTTTGTGTTAGTTCCTCATAATTGGCGCATCTAGAGAATTTGCGATTATTAGCAATCGCTTGTTTCCATTGTAGATCTGTGAACTCTTTGCCTAATTCTTTTTCCCATTTGGAAATCTTGTTATTTTTTGTAAAGACATCTTTAGAGTGAAGATAATTGTTGATTATTTTAATTCCTTTTATATTGGGGTTTTTGGATTGAAGGAAAGTCCATATTTTTTCTACTATGGACACATGTGTGGCCCTAGACCCCTGAAGATATGAAGTAATCTGGGTATATGTTAGGAATTCAGAAGTGTTGAGATTAAATTTCTGTTGTATTGTGCTAAACGGTAGGAGCCTATCGCCACACATGATATCCACTATATTTAGTATATTTGCTTTATACCAGTTGCGAAGGTTAATATTGGGAATTATCCATTGCAGTGTGTCAAGGGGAATGGGTATCATTGTTGAGGGGTAGAATACATTCCCTGTATTGTTGATTTCTTCCCAAGATTGTAGTATCGCTTGCATTGTTTGTGGAAGGGGTCTTCTATTCTGTTTATGTGCCTTAGTAGCAATTAAAAATGATAATGGTGAAGTCTTGTTTAGTCGTGCAATCTCCAAGTGACACCATGGTTTAGTAATAGGGTTGGAGAACCAATTTTTAAGTTGGTCCAGAACTGCCGCTGTGTGATAGTCTTTCAGGATTGGTAAACCCATGCCTCCCACCGTTTTGTTTTTAGTTTGTATTTCAGGGGAACATCTTGGTCTTTTTCCTGCCCATACAAAGTTAGATAATTGTTTTTGCATTGATCTAAAAAATGATGCTGGTGCTGGTATAGGTAGGACTCTGAATATGTATATTAGTTTCGGTAAAATAAGCATTTTGTACGCTGCTAATCTGCCTAGCCACGTTAAGTGGTGCTTCCCCAGTCCTAGACAGTTCTGGTTGAAGGGAGGAGAGAAGTGGGGTATAGTTAATGGTATATGTTTTCGAAACTGGATAGGTGAGCTTAATACCTAGGTAATTGATTGATTCGTTTGTCCAGGGATAAGGTAAGGAGTGTTTGAGGAGGTTTTCAAGTTTTTTGTGTATATGCATACCTAAAATGCTGGATTTAGATGCATTAACTTTATAATAAGATATGTTACTAAAATGTGCAAGGACTTTGTGTGCTGCGGGTAGTGATTTGTCTGGGTTTGATAGGGCTAAGATAACATCGTCTGCAAATAGTGAGATTTTGTGGTGGTGTTCTTGTGATGTGATACCATGTATAGAGGGATGAGACCTAATTTTTTCCGCTAATGGTTCCATAAGCATGGTAAAAATTATGGGGGATAAGGGGCACCCTTGTCTTGTTCCATTTGTAATGGGAAATGGTTTAGAGAACATGCCTTCAGTATAAACAAATGCTGAGGGTGATGAATATAGTGCCATTATAGCATTCTGCAATGGGCCGACCAGACCAAACTTATCCATGACCTTGGACAGGTACCCCCAATGCACTCTATCAAAGGCCTTCTCTGCATCTAAGGCCAGAAGCAGAGAAGGCTCTTTGTTTTCCTCTACCAAATGAAGGAGATTTAACATTCTTCTGGTGGCGTCTGTGGTCTGGCGACCCACCACAAACCCCACCTGATCATAGTTTATCAAGTTAGGTAGGATACGTGATAATCTGTTAGCTATCAGTTTAGCGTGCAATTTGACATCTACATTTAATAGGGATATCGGCCGAAAATTTTGTGGGAGGTTGGGTTCTTTGCCTGGTTTGGGGAGAGTTATAATTGTGGCTGTAAGCATTTCTGGGGGAAATTTTGCTGTAGTAGTTGCAGCTTCAAAAACATGGAGTAAGTGAGGAGTTAGGATGGGGGAGAATAATTGATAATATTCTGAAGAATAACCATCTGGGCCTGGGGCTTTGTTGCGGGGGAGATGTTTGATGGCGTCATTTGTTTCTTTTAGTGTGAATGGTTGGTTTATGTACGCTAAATCTTCTGTAGATATTTTAGGGAGATGTATTGATTCCAAAAATTCTGAAATTGCTTTGTCATTGGGTTGAACAGTGTCTGGGTCCTTTTGAAGGTTATATAGTTTCTCGTAGTAATCGCTAAATGCATCGGCTATGTCTTGCGGGTTGTTAACTTTTTTGTTGGATTTAGGGTTAATGAGGTAGGAAATTTTTTGTTTAATAGTTTTTTCTTTTAATTGTGTGGCTAGGGACTTTCCTGCTTTATTCCCGTATCTATATGTTTGAGCTTTAAGTGATCTCAATTGGTGGTTGTGGCGTGAAATTAGGAGAGTTCGCAATTCTTGTCTGGACATAAACAATGCTTCTCTTATCTTTTGTGTGGTATGTTGTTTGTTTAAGTTTTCTAACTGTTGGATTTGAGCTAGTATAGTATTGAGTTTTTCTAATCTTTGTCTTTTTGCTCTAGCGCTCATCTGTATGAGTAGGCCTCTTACATAAACTTTATGTGCATTCCATAGCGTGAAGGGGTCGCTGACCGAGGGGGCGTTGATGGCAAAGAATTCTTTAATTGCTTTTTCGATTTTCGCTAGGTTTTGCGGTTGAGATAATGTGAAAATGTCATTGCGCCATCTGTTAGCCCTGGTCTCGGCACAGCGATCCCCCACTTCCACTGAAATCGGAGCATGGTCCGACCATGTAATACAATGCAGTTCAGATTTAGAAATCTGTTGTAAAATAAATTTATCTACTAGAAACAAATCTATACGGGAATATGTATGGTGAACGCTGGAAAAAAAGTAAAGTCCTTTTCTGAGGAATGTTGACACCTCCACACATCATACAAACCGGAAGATGAGATGAAATCATTCAGAGTCAATCTGTTTCTTGAATGCTTGGTCTGGCTGGACACATCTAAGTCTCTGTTGGGGACAGCGTTAAAGTCTCCACATAAGATGGTATGACCTTGTTGCATTGAGGAGACTTTTTTCCATATTTTTTTTAGAAAAGATAGCTGTTTGGAGTTTGGAAGGTAGATGTTCACTAAGGTGAATTTTTTGCCGTTAAGCTCACATACTAAGATGATGAATCTGCCTGAGCTGTCCAAGTGAATATCTAGACTTTGGAATTGCACAGAATCCTTAATGGCTATGGCAACACCTCTTTTTTTTGAGGTATAGTTTGCTTGGAAAATGTGCGGGAACTGGCGATTTTGAAAGTTAGGCGATTTGTTTGCTGCAAAGTGTGTTTCCTGGAAACAAATCACATCACAGTGAAGACTTTTAGCTTCTTTCCAGGCCATTTGTCGTTTGTATGGGCTATTCAGGCCTTTTACATTAAGAGATACAATTTTGATCGGCATGGTGTGGGATCCTGTTGGTCTTAGTTATATGGTTTGACAGTTATTTAGATGTTGGTTACCTTAAGGTCGATGAGTGGTTCGGCTCTGGTCCCGAAGGCGATGATCAGACGCTGGCAGTGTGGTGGTCTGTAAGGTGGAACTTGTGGATTAGGATACTCTCAGGTGGTAGCTATTGCGGATATGCTGAGATGCGTTACTGCAGGTGGGGTTTCCGTTCAGTTGGAGTAGTATGCGATTCCTTGGGATGTACAGGGATGGATCCCAGTCTTGGAAACTTCTTGGAGAAAAGAATAGTTAACAACAACAAACAAAACTTGATTCTTAAAAGAATCAGTGCGGTAGGGATAACCGCTCAAATGAGGGGTGTTTAACAGGTAAACGAAAGGTGGCAATCCCCGGGGCCATCAGGGATGTAATAACAGTAGAGGTTGCCTAGAAGTATATCTAGTTTGTGGACCTCTCCCTTTCTAGCAATGATTGACTTGGTCGTCTGCATCAGGGAGAATGATTTGCCATTCTCGCAGGAGTCGGAGGCCATCTTTGATGTTAGAGATCACATGTGTGGTTCCTTCTCTTGTTATCATGAGTTTTGCTGGGTATATCCACCGATAGGTGATATGGTGGTTGTTTAGTGGCTTCGTGATAGAGGCTAATTGACGCCTCTGTTGCATGGTGAAGGCTGAGAGGTCAGCATAAAAGGAAAGTTCTTGGAACTCCTCTGGAAGGGAATCACGGTTTCTTGTGGCAGCCATAAACTGATCTTTAACATGATAAAAGTGTATTCTGACAATGGTGTCCCTGGGAAGGTGGGCGGCTACATGTTTAGGCTTAGGCAGTCTGTGGATACGATCCACTACTAGTTCATCAAGGGGAACTTCTGGGAGGGCAGATTTCAGCATTTGTATAAAGTAGGGTTTCAGGTCAGGATTTTTAACTGATTCAGGTATTCCTCGTATTTTAACGTTGTTTCTCCTGGACCTATCTTCCAAATTTGCTAATTTTAGTTTCAGTTGCATCATGTCGTCATCTCTATCATTATGGGCATCCACTAAATCGTTAAAAGTGCATGCGAATTCCCCCATCTTTGTTTCGACATGTGAGATTCTCTTGTTCACTGAAGATATTTCAGATTTAAATTGTCTAGTTAGTGATTGAATGTCAGCATGCAATGTGGACCTGAGAGATATCAGCATGTCTTTAAGTGTAGTGTCCATTATTGGTGTATTAGCGGTGGGGAAGTCAGTTATGGAGTCTTGTAGTTCTCTTGTATCATCCTGAGATGAATGCAGGCTTACCTCTTCATCATCCTCCTCTGTGTGATCCAACTTTGGCTTGCTTTTGGCTGGGCTGGATGAGGCTGAAGGAGGCAGGGAGTACTGCTCAGCGGTGGGTGAGTTGTAAGCTCTGTTTGGTCTTCTCCCCTGTGCAGCGCCGTTCTGTGTATGAGAGCCTCTTGTGCCTTTCCCCTGCTTGCCGCCGCCATCTTGCTCAGGAGACCGCCGCTGCCACATGAAGTAATCTGGCAGTTTGTTGGGGTAAGTATCCTCTTTTCTTTTCCTGGAAGTCATCCTTAGTGTTCCCCCAGCTGAATCGCTTTGGTTGTGGTAAATTTTTTAGGTTGTAAGTCGCTGTTTGGATGTCTGATGGCCCTTGGCAGAGAGGAGCTCTTTCAGTGAGCGTCCATACACCGCGCCGGCTAGCCACGCCCCCCACGAAATACCAATTTTTATGCATACAAACTTTGTATGAAATATGAAAATTTAATTTATGAACTTCAGATCCAAATTCCGTTACAACAGAATCAGACAAAATAAGAATGTTCGTTAATTACGATTATCCGTTATGATGAAGTTAAAAACCCCAGGAAGTCAGCAGAGCACAGGGATGGTGGGAGCTCCTCATAATTATAAATTCATCATAATGAACATTCGTAATTGTTACGAAAAGTTAACAAACCTAAAAGTTAAAAACCCAGGAAGTCAGCACAGCACAGGGATGGTGGTAGCCCCTCATAATGGGCACAGTGGGTATACAGATGGTGGGAGCCCCTCATAATGGGCACAGTGGGTGTACTCTCACCCAGGAACTCAGCACAGGGATGGTGGGAACCCCTCATAATGGACACAGCTGGTGTACAGACCCGGGAACTCAGCACAGGGATGGTGGGAGCCCCTCATAAGGGGCACAGTGGGTGTACACTCAAACCCGTCAACTCAGCACAGGGATGGTGGGAACCCCTCATAATGGACACAGCGGGTGTACAGACCCGGGAACTCAGCACAGAGATGATGGAAACCCCTCATAATGGGCACAGTGTGTGTACAGACCTGGGAACTCAGCACAGGGATGGTGGGAATCTGCCATTCCTCTCCTTGACAGCGAGGTGTGAGGTTGCTAGTTCCTTTGCTCCTGTGCTTCCAGAGACCAGGGGCTAGAGTTGCTCCTCTGCCCCAGGAGTGATGCAGGATCCTGGGGAGGATCCTGGTGGAGGCCCCCTGGATAGGCCTCAGCCTGTGGATGACACTGGGCCTGGCCCAAGGAAAGATGAGTCCCTGTCTGCCTTTAGACGGAGAGTTATTGAAACGTTGAAGCGGATTGAGAAGGAAGAGGAGAAATTGGTAGCTTTGAAAAATGAAATTAAAAAGAAAAAGCAGATTTGTGCCAAAGTGTTCAGCAAGAAAAGACCAGCTCTGAGGCCGGAGCTGAAAGACCTGGAACAAGCTCTGCGGAAGCAGAAAGAACTGGTGAGTTCTCTGAAGGAGAATAGTGGAGCATTTAAAGAAAAATATAAGAATGAAGAAAGATTCAGCCAAATGAGAAGAGGAGCCGCTTCCTGCATGGAGGGTGAGGAGACCAGTGAGGAGATGCAGGTACAGACAGCAGAGAGTGAGAAAGTGGGCCCGGAGGATGAGCCCAGCTCTTCAACACCTCAGACATCTGCTGAGTCCTCAATGGTGGAGGCCTCTGTCCCCTTCACTCCCCAGCAATGTGGAACATCTGAGCAGGAGGTTGAAGGTTCTGGCATGCAGGATTTCATCAATAAACTTGAATCCACTCAAGGTGTGGCTTCCCAGGATGGTGAGGAAAAGATGGACGCCGTTCCTAGGCCTGTGGAAGAAAGACCTGTGGAGAGACAAGGTGCAGGTACAGTGTGTGTGCAGGATGATGGTGTGAACTTTAATGACAATGTGCTTGCTGAGGATTGTAGTGCTGCAGGCAGTCAGAAAAGACCCATAGACAATGTACAGCATGCAATAACATCTGCTAATAACTGTCAGCTTCAGTTATAGTTGTTTCTTCCAGCTGTTATGGGGGAACAGAATAAACCTTGTCAAAAGGAATGTGACTTACCTTCCTAGGCGGGAGGGTGGTCTAGGGATGGTCAACCCTGTAGTCTTTTTCTCTCCGATGTTTGTGAAGTACAATCTTGGTAACATGTTGGCAGAGAGACCGCCTATGTGGGTTGGTATTTTTCAGTCCTGGTTTAGGCCCTTTCTGCGAGACTGGGAAAATGGTGGGCCAGTGAAGAGCCTGAGGGTCAAGCATGAACAGCTCCTGGCTTATGTTGCCCCGTGTTTGAAAATGCTTCGGCAGTGGCAAGTAACAGCAGGAGAAGTCAAATCTCTTCCAAGGAAACTTCTTGAGAAGCGGATCATGAGTTCTGCTTTTTGCGAGCCACTGGCCTTGAGGGATTGCCCAAGCCTGGTTTTGGGGGTGGGTTTGCGATTGATTAATTTGGAGAGAATCCCAATGAAGTTTAGGGATCAGGCTTGGCTTGCCTTTCATGGAAAACTATATGTGAAGGGCAACTTGAAGTTTCTTTCCATGAGTGATCGGGGCTGCCCGAGAGTGGAGTGTGGAGGCTTGGTGGAGTCCATGGATCACTTTCTACTTCAATGCCCTTTTAATATAGAGGTGTACAAGAGGGTGGGGAGGGCTCTGAGTATACCCTTCCTCCTCCATATGAGTTATGCAGAGTGAGTGTATGGGGCTTTCCAGACTCGTCGGGATTATGATTTGGAAACACTTTTTTTAGTTAGTCTAGTAGTCCGTTATTTCACGTGGAGTGCACGGTGTCAGGTATCCTTACGGAGTTAAATCCTCCCTGTCGAAGTGGTGGTGCAGGACATTCTGGGTGAGGTTGGGAAGATTCGGGGTCTTGGGAAAGGCAGGTGACAGCAGGAGGCCTGGATAAGATGAGTGGAGGAATATCAGGACTCTGTAGCTGCTGCCTGTTGATCTCGGGGTGTGCGGCTTTTCTTTGTATTCTTGATTCACTCCCCTAGATTTTCAAGATGAAATCTATTTTTGATAAAAGGCTCCATGCATGGTGACGGTGATGTTCCTTAGTCTGGCTTTCCCATAGGGATTGTGCGCAATTTGGTTTGTACCATTTATTATGTTCTTCTTTTGTATTATCATATTCAATTATTTTGTAAATATGTTTTATTTATTTATTTATTTATTATGGTTTTATTGTATATAAGTTTTTGTTTGTAAGATTTTTTCAATAAACAAAATTAACCCCTCATAATGGGCACAGTGGCTGTACAAACCTGGGAACTCAGCAAAAGGATGGTGGGAGCCCCTCATAATGGGCACAGCGGGTGTACACCCAGACCCGGGAACTCAGCACAGGGATGGTGGGAACCCCTCATTGTGGACACAGCGGGTGTACAGACCCGGGAACTCAGCACAGAGATGGTGGAAACCCCTCATAATGGGCACAGTAGGTGTACAGACCCGGGAACTCAGCACAGGGATGGAGGGAACCTCTCATAATGGGTACAGCAGGGGTACAGACCTGGGAACTCAGCACAGGGATGGTGGGAACCCCTCATAATGGGCACAGTGGGTGTACAGACCCGGGAACTCAGCACAGGGATGGTGCGGAAGCAGAAAGAACTGGTGAGTTCTCTGAAGGAGAATAGTGGAGCATTTAATGAAAAATATAAGAATGAAGAAAGATTCAGCCAAATGAGAAGAGGAGCCGCTTCCTGCATGGAGGGTGAGGAGACCAGTGAGGAGATGCAGGTACAGACAGCAGAGAGTGAGAAAGTGGGCCCGGAGGATGAGCCCAGCTCTTCAACACCTCAGACATCTGCTGAGCCCTCAATGGTGGAGGCCTCTGTCCCCTTCACTCCCCGGCAATGTGGAACATCTGAGCAGGAGGTCGAAGGTTCTGCCATGCTGGATTTCATCAATAAACTTGAATCCCCTCCAGGTGTGGCTTCCCAGGATGGTGAGGAGAAGATGGACACCGTTCCTAACCCTGTGGAAGAAAGACCTGTGGAGAGACAAGGTGCAGGTACAGTGTGTGTGCAGGATGGTGTGAACTTTAATGACAATGTGCTTGCTGAGGGTTGTAGTGCTGCAGGCAGTCAGCCCAGACCCATAGACAATGTACAGCATGCAATAACATCTGCTAATAACTGTCAGCTTCAGTCTGCAGAGAGGTCCATGGACAATACAGAGACTTTGCCTGGACCAAGCACAGCGGCTCTTCCTGTGAATGGTGGAGGAGATGCTGGGTGCAGTAGTGCTACAACTTTCCGGGAGTCTGCAGCAGCCATGACTGTGATTGATCCCTGTGGGGGAGGGGGAGGGTCCTGCCTCTGCTAATCAGAAGACTGCTATCCCAGCTGATTCAGACTCTCTGCCAGCAGGTTTGATTGTGTCTAAGGACAAGACTGCAATTGCTGCTGGTGTAAGAAAAACTTATGCTGGTGTTGCTGCTACAGCATCTGGGAAGGGGCAGCAAGCAGGGAGGGAGCATGAAAATGTTTTATCTTCCTCCCTGTTTAAAAGGAGGAATTTTTTGCAGTTAAAATGGGAAGGCGGTGGAATCCCCCCACATAGGAGGACAGTGGTGGATAAGATTCTACAGATGGGGTTTACACCCACAGATATCTTCGCCCTGATCAGTCCGGCAGGTTCCTGTGAGTATGATTTGTCCTTTATCCGTCCGGAGTCTTTGGACATATTTTGGGAGAAGTATGAACACGTGTGTAGGGGCCTGCCGGACTGGAAAGGGCTCATCCCAAAGCTTGTTTCACGCCAGCCCCTCATTAAAATGGTCACAATTTTGGTCCGCAATGAATCCATACCGCAAGGGGATTTAACTGTTTGCTTGAGGAGGTATGGAGACGTCCTGAGCCCCCTTAAAAAGATTGTGGACAATCGGGGAATATGGATGGGGGATGGTCTGTGCAGCTAAAATTAAAGGTTGTTGACAATGTCGTCCAGCATCTGCCATCCTCAGCTTTCCTGGGGAGGGACAGGCTGACCATCTTTTATCCAGGCCAGCCAAAGCTCTGCAATAAGTGTGGAGATAAAAGGCATCTTGTATCCTCCTGTCCAGTGATGAAGTGCTCTCTGTGTCAGGGTATAGGACATTTGGCGAAGGATTGTAATATCATCAGGTGCAATCTGTGCAATGCGGTGGGACATCCTTACAGTCAGTGTCCTGAGGCAATGCACATCCTGAGCTCTTGAGAGAATTCTTCCGCATGAACATGGAGGATCCTTGGAGCTCCGAAGCTGGGGTGCCTGCGAGTCCATCTGAGTCTGTGCCAATACCTAATGTGTATCCCCAATCTGTGGTGCCTCAGTCTGTGCCAATACCTAATGTGTCTGTGTCTCCCCAGTCTGTGCGTTTACCTAGTGTGCCCGTGTCTTCTGTAGGTAAGGTATCAGTTGCCAAAAATGTGTCCAATCCTTCTGTGTCTGTGTCTTCTAAAATTGCAGAGGCAGCAAGAGGTGCTGAGGCAGGTGCGTCAGGTGTGGTGCCAATCCCCCTCCCCCGACGCTGCAGGGTTTCTATTGAGGATTGTGGGGTGCAGAGGAGTGGAGAGGATGGTGGAGAGGCTGGCCTGATGGTTGATAAGGGAAGGGGGAGTGGGGGGGAGGGGGGTGAAGGGGAGGATAGGTGTGGGGAGGCTGTTGAATCTGGTTTGTCTAAGGATGATATGGAGTGGTTGGAGGATAGGAGGAGGAGGGGCAAAAAAAGGAAAAAAGGGGGTTCAGTTACCTTAAATCCTAAATTTTTGCCTTTGGAAAATAAGTTTAAGGTCCTGTCTGATGATGATGATGAGTGGGACTCATTCAGTTCGGCATCCTCTATGGATGATGCGTGCCAGGGTGCAACGAAGCACGCTGGTTCTCCAGGAAGAGGGAGTAGTCAGGCTAAGAAACGGCTGCCTCAACTACCCTATTGGCAGTTCCCACTCCGTTAAAAGTGGCAACCATTAATGTTGCCAGCTTAAGATCAGTAAGTGCTCGTCACATGGCCTTATTTTTGCTCAGCAAGTTTGATGCTGACATTTTGTTTTTGCAAGAAACCCATCTGAGTAGTCTGGCTGATATACATCTGGCAAAGAAGGAGTGGAGACGTGGGCCCTCATTTTGGTCTCTTGCGGCCGAGCCTTATAGCGGAGGTGCAGTCCTTTTTTCTGGTATGGTAACGTGCCGGCGGGTAATTGAGGTAGGGATAGGGAGATGCATGGTCTTAGACGTCTCTGTGAAGGGGCAGGACTTGCGCCTGATTAACATCTATGGTCCCCAGACGAAGTGGGACAGGAAATGCCTCTTTACAAAGATTAAGCCTTTACTTTTTACGGCCCAGCAGGTTATCTTTGGAGGTGATTTCAACACCATTACTAGGTCTAAAGACAGGAGAGGTTTCAGAGATAAGCTGGGCTATGACACCCTTTTTCTTAATGCGATAGTTAGGGAAGCAGGTCTGGTAGATGCGCACATTAAGCGCTGCCCAGACAGCACGGGGTTCACTTTTCAGCAAGGTAATAGTCAGAGTAGGATAGATAGGTTTTTTTTTAAAGCGAGACTCCACTTTTTCGGCACCTGTGTGTCGGGCAGTGGCGTTTTCTGATCACTGTATTCTATCTGTGACTCTGAATGCCCAGACATGCCACCTAGGGGGAGGGGTATCTGGAGATTGAATTCGGCCCTCCTGGAAGACGACAGAGTAAGACAATCCTTTGAGGATTTTTTTCAAGCACAGGTAACGATCCTAGACTTTTGCAACAGCAAGTCAGAATGGTGGGAGCTTGTTAAACAGCGGACTGTTGGGCTTTTCAAGGCCATAGGAAGAAAGAAGCAGCAAGATAAGTATATCACCTACCAGCGTTTGCGGAGGAAACTTGACCGCCTTGTTTCGAATGGAGGAGATTCTGGGGCGATCTCTGAGGTGAAGCTCCTCCTTAGGAGACATCAATATGACCGGCATGCCTCTTTGGTTCAGGAGAGGGATTACGGGAAATACCATTCGCCTGACCCTTACCAGAACTGTAAACAGAGCGTAGCAGTTAAGACTGTCAATGGCCTGAGGGACAGTACGGGCTCTCTGACGAAGTCTAGGTCAGGGATCCTGGAGGTTGTCAGGTCATACTATGCTGATCTCCTGGGAGGAAGGAACTTTGATCAGACAAGGATGTTGGGTTTTTTTGGACTCTACACCAGGACTGGAAAGTAATGTTCCTTTGATGAATTTGACAGCTGAAATCACTGCAGATGAGGTAATCCAGGCTATTGATAAACTAGCCATCAAGAAAACGCCAGGGCCAGATGGTTTGACAGCCGAGTTCTATAAATGTTTTAAGATGATCCTGGCTCCCTACCTTGCGGAGGTTTTTAATGGCTGTTTGAATGAGGGTTGTCTCCCTCCCTCCATGAGGCAATCTGCAGTGATCCTTCTGTCAAAGGGTAAAGATCCTTCGATTATTGGGAATTGGCGCCCCATTAGCCTTCTTAATGTCGATAGAAAGATACTGGCAAAGATTTTCTTCTGGCGATTATCACCAGTTGCAGGCAGTTTGTTATCCCACCACCGGCACTGTTTGGTCCAAGGTAGAAGCACTTTCTCAGCGGTGTTAGCTGTTCGTGAGGCCTTGGAGCATTGTAGGACTGCTGGTTGGGTAAATTTTTGCTGACATTGGATCAGGCTAAGGCCTTTGATCGGGTTAATCATGAGTACTTGTGGCTCCTTCTTGACAAATATGGCCTGGAGGGGGGTTTCATTGATTGGCTCAAGATTTTGTACAAAGGGGCTGAAAGCTTTCCTCTGGTTAATGGTTGGGTCGGGCAGCCCTTTGCAGTCAGCTCGGGTGTGCATCAGGGGTGTCCATTGAGTCCTCTGCTATATGTGTTTGCAATCGACCCCTTCCTAGCCTTAGAAGGCTAGAGAGTGGACCTTTGTGTGGGGTACCTTTGGGCATCGCTGGTGAGCCTCCTTTGAAGGTTGTGGCCTATGCTGATGATGTTTCTGTTTTTATCTCTGGGACTGCGGAGGCACAGGAGGTGGTCTCAGTGATAGGGCAGTATGCAGAGGCATCAGGTTCAAAGGTCATCCAGGACAAGTGTGAAGCTTTCTGGATGGGCGTGGAAGGTGAGAGCTTTGTTCTCCCGGATGACTTCCCGGAGCCCCCAAAAAATTTGAGTTCTAGGCATTGAATTCGGCCCAGGTGACTATGGTCATGCAAATTGGGTGAACAGGCTGGAGAATGCCGATGCCAAGGTGGCAAGCTGGAAAGGTTGGCAGCTTTCCTTGAGGGAAAAGGTTGATCTGATCAAGACTTACCTGATTCAGATTTTTCTGTATGTCAGTTTTGTTTGCATTTTGCCAGTTTCTCTCTATACCAGGATCTATAGTTGTTTCTTCCAGCTGTTATGGGTGAACAGAATAAACCTTGTCAAAAGGAATGTGACTTATCTTCCTAGGCGGGAGGGTGGTCTAGGGATGGTCAACCCTGTAGTCTTTTTCTCTCTGTTGTTTGTGATGTACAATCTTGGTAACATGTTGGCAGAGAGACCGCCTGGGTGGGTTGGTATTTTCCAGTCCTGGTTTAGGCCCTTTCTGCGAGACTGGGAAAATGGTGGGCCAGTGAAAAGCTTGAGGGTCAAGCATGAACAGCTCCTGGCTTATGTTGCCCCGTGTTTGAAAATGCTTCGGCAGTGGCAAGTAACAGCAGGAAAAGTCAGATCTCTTCCAAGGAAACTTCTTGAGAAGTGGATCATGAGCTTTGCTTTTTGCGAGCCACTGGCCTTGAGGGATTGCCCAAGCCTGGTTTTGGGGGTGGGTTTGCGATTGATTAATTTGGAGAGAATCCCAATGAAGTTTAGGGATCAGGCTTGGCTTGCCTTTCATGGAAAACTATATGTGAAGGGCAACTTGAAGTTTCTTTCCATGAGTGATCGGGGCTGCCCGAGAGTGGAGTGTGGAGGAGTGGTGGAGTCCATGGATCACTTTCTACTTCAATGCCCTTTTAATATAGAGGTGTACAAGAGGGTGGGGAGGGCTCTGAGTATACCCTTCCTCCCCCATATGAGTTATGCAGAGTGGGTGTATGGGGCATTCCAGACTCATCGGGATTATGATTTGGAAACACTTTTTTTAGTTAGTCTAGTAGTCCGTTATTTCACGTGGAGTGCATGGTGTCAGGTATCCTTACGGAGTAAAATCCTCCCTGTCGAAGTGGTGGTGCAGGACATTCTGGGTGAGGTTGGGAAGATTCAGGGTCTTGAGAAAGGCAGGTGGCATCAGGAGGCCTGGATAAGGGCGTGGAGGAATATCAGGACTCTGTAGCTGCTGCCCATTGATCTCAGGGTGTGCGGCTTTTCTTTGTATTCTTGATTCACTCCCCTAGATTTTCAAGATCAAATATATTTTTGATAAAAGGCTACATGCATGGTGATGGTGATGTTCCTTAGTCTGGCTCTCCCGTAGGGATTGTGTTGTGTGCAATTTGGTTTGTACCATTTATGATGTTCTTGTTTTGTATAATCATATTCAATTATTTTTTAAATATGTCTTATTTATTTATTATGGTTTTATTGTATATAAGTTGTTGTTTGTAAGATTTTTCAATAAACAAAATTAACCCCTCATAATGGGCACAGTGGGTATACAGACCCGGGAACTCAGAACAGGGATGGTGGGAACCTCTCATAATGGGCACAGCGGGTGTACAGACCTGGGAACTTTGCACAGGGATGGTGGGAAACCCTCATAATGATAAATTCATCATCATGATGAACATTCGTAATTGTTATGAAAAGTTAATGAACCTAAATGTTAAAAACCCAGGAAGTCAGCACAGCACAGGGATGGTGGGAGCCCCTCATAATGGGCACAGTGGGTGTACACTCAGACCCAGAAACTCAGCACAAGGATGGTGGGAACCCCTCATTATGGACACAGCGGGTGTACAGACCCGGGAACTCAGCACAGGGATGGTGGAAACCCCTCATAATGGGCACAGCGGGTGTACAGACCTGGGAACTCTGCACAGGGATGGTGGGAACCTCTCATAATGATAAATTGGTCATAACGAATATTTGTAATTGTTACGAAAAGTTAATGAACCTAAAAGTTAAAAACCCAGGAAGTCAGCACAGCACAGGGATGGTGGGAGCCCCTCATAATGATAAATTCATCATAACGAACATTCGTAATTGTTCCAAAAAGTTAACAAAACCTTAACGAAAATTCGTATTTTGTATGAATCCAAATTGAATTTTGGACACGAATTATGAATTGATTCTAATACGAAATGGAATGGAACAAAACAAAACAAATTTATTGACGGCGCACATGTCTAGTAAATGCATTCAACTTCTTTGGTCAACCATGGCGAGGCCTGTTCTGAGTGGAACCTCTCCTGTTAAACTTGTGTATGGTCTTGGCCACCGTGCTGCAGCTCAGTTTCAGGGTCTTGGCAATCTTCTTATAGCCTAGGCCATCTTCATGTAGAGCAACAATTCTTTTTTCAGATCCTCAGAGAGTTCTTTGCCATGAGGTGCCATGTTGAACTTCCAGTGACCAGTATGAGAGAGTGAGAGCGATAACACCAAATTTAACACACCTGCTCCCCATTCAGACCTTGTAACACTGAGTCACATGAAATCGGGGAGGGAAAATGGCTAATTGGGCCCAATCTGGACATTTTCACTTAGGGGTGCACTCACCTTTGTTGCCAGCGGTTTAGACATTAATGGCTGTGCATTGAGTTATTTTGAGGGGACAGCAAATTTACACTGTTATACAAGCTGTACACTCATTACTCTACATTGTAGCAAAGTGTCATTTCTTCAGTGCTGTCACATGAAAAGATATAATAAAATATTTACAAAAATGTGAGGGGTGTACTCACTTTTGTGAGATACTGTATTATGATGTTATAAAAAGCATGGGAGTCCCAGTGCCCCACAAACATTTTCTTCCTGGAATGAAGTGTAAAATTGCCAATTATTGAGTTCAAAATGATATAGAGTTACTAAATGTTATTAGGATAGTACCATAGCACAGAATAATCATGAAAGGTAGTTAGCACGTGTATGCCAAGCCAAATTTTTTTTCTTTAGTTTTGCATAGAATGGAGTATGATTAGAGCTCCTGTTGGGTTTTTCTTCCTGCTTATCCAGTGCTCTACAGGGGCAATACAGTGCTGCATAACAGAAACAGTCTTGTAAAATCTGGTAAAAAAGAAGATTATTAGCAGCACATATTACCAAGAGGCAGCTGTAAAAACAAAATAATGGGATGTATGAAAATAAAATAAAAATGCCTCATGCTGCATAGTATTGTCTTTGTACAAATACTGCAACTTGTAAGTCCATTTGTAGAATATGGGGTATTTTAGTTAGTAGTTTTAGAGAGGGGAAGGTTTAAAAGCAATTCATTTAATAAAAGAAATGGGAAACCTTACATGTTATTCTATGTACAGCAATAACTGCTAGAAGATAGTATTAAAACATTTTGATACTGACAACTAAACTGATTACCAGTGGGAGTAAGCAATTTTTGCTTCCTAACATGAAGTTTTTTACCATTTCATTAAGTGCCTTAACTTGGTCTAAAACCAAATGACCTTTGTAACTGTACGAAATAAAATGCTTGTCTTTCAAGCTAGATCTTTGAAAACAAAACAAAACAAAAAGCATATCATAGTCTGTATTTGTTTCCCAACAACAAATGTTAAAGTGGATGTAAACTCGAAATTTTTTTTTTTTAATATCATACTGTAGAGTATAAGATTTCCTATCATTTGAGCCCAGTCTTGCCACGCAGAGTTAATCCAGCTCTGAGCAATCCTCTTTTATTGTTCAGTGAGAAAAATCTTGACAAACTGAGAAAAACTTTGTCAAATCCTCCCCCTTGCTGTGAATGACAGGTGATTTACATCTCGCGCACTAGCCTAAGACACAGGCATTATTTTTTAATTCCCTCCCACTCCTTTCTTCAGCAGCTCTGCAAGGATTGGCTGTTCCACACCTCAGCATGATTTGGCATGCTAAAGTCATGTGGTTACTTTCCTGTCTTTTCACTGGATGTTAGAGATCATAGCAGAAGTTCAGCAGAAGTTCAATGTTAGAAATACACAAGAGAAAATGCATATTGATAAGGGGAGTGTAGAGGTGGGCGGGGAGTCTACTGACATCACGACTCCACCCACTGAGCTCCAGACAACAGACCCATCCACAGAATCTGCAGTTTTTAGGGTCTAATAACAGACAGAGGGGAGACATTTGACAGGTAAAGATACATGCAGGAGGTATGTATATCCTTATAGATAACCCCTATGGCAGTAGTTTATAAAGGTTGACATTGGGTTTACATCCACTTTAACTAATAGAATTATAGTTAGTGGTATATATAGTATATATAATATTAAATGCTGGGGTATAGATTGAAGGACTAAAGCAACCAATGCTACAATCAAAAATCTTTGTGTGCGGGACGTGGCTACCACGCTGCTGAATGGAAGCTTAGCTGCACAGCTTTTCCAGATTATTGGGGAAAACAACGTTTTGACCCATTGGGCTGAAACACCTCCAGCCTCCTGCTACAACACTGCCACACACCCAGTGATGACCCACAAGAAAAGACAACATCACAGAGCAAGAAGCTACAGCATTTCTTCCTCCCTATTGAACGGCCGCATACCCAAAATGGCGCTTGCAGCAGCTCACCGTCCTCCTCCAGCGGCCCCTCTCACAACTCACAGCACTCCGTGCTGTCTCCCAAAACTTCACAACCCGGCTCACCTGTGGCTCCAACCTCACAGCCACAAAGCCCTGCACAGAACGGAGCTCCTAAAGTGCCTCATCCCAGATCCCCTGCAGCTTTAACCCCACAGTCACAGAGTCCTTGAGCCCTCCTTGAGGTAAGCAATGGCAGTAACTCTTTGAATGACTCTAGAGATCTGGCTGATACCATCAATACCTTCCCCACAGTTAACCAGCCTGTCTCTGACACTACACTAAAGGACATGTTGATATCCCTGCGTGCCTTATTACATACTGATATGATGGAATGTGTGAAAAATTTCATAGCTGAAGTCCATGAGCTGGGAGGAAGGGTGGATCACTTTGAATATAAAATGGACAAATTTGCATCATCACACAATACCCTCATTGATGCACACAATGATCAAGATAATGAATTAGGAAAACTTAAAGCTAAAGTCGCAGACCTGGAAGACCGCTCGTGGTGGAATAAAGTGAAGCTTAGAGGTGTCCCTGAGACTGTTTACAACACACAGCTAAACAAGTACGCCTGCAACTTGATCCGTAACTTTCTACCAACTATACCAACTTCTGAAATTGTGATCGACCTAATACATCTTCTACCTAAACCCTCTTACCTCCCTGACGACATCCCAAGGGATGTCATCATCCTGGTACATTTTTTCCATGTCAAAGACCAGCTCATGTCTAACTTCCACAAGGCTTTACAATTACCTGCGCAATACTCCCGCCTCTAACTGTATGCAGATCTATCCCAATATACATTGCAGCAAAGAAAATTGCTTTTGTCGATATCCAAAGCATTACGTAACCATAACATTGTCTATCGATGGGGCTACCCATTGTAACTCATTATCACCCACAATGATACATCTTCCATGATAACCACACTTAGTGAACGCCTCGCCCTTGTACGATCATGGGATGTCCTCCCGGAACAAGAGCCTGCATCTCGGTCATCCCTTACCAGAATAAACACCCAGGAGAACTGGCAGACCATTTCATACAAACGGAATCAAAGAAATTGCACCACTTAAATCGCCTCAAGTTCCCAACTTAACTACACCTACAGCACTTAACCTCCCCAGATAAATGGAGCGCATTGTCCATGAAACTTCCCCCCACAAGTAATGCGCAATTTTCCTGCAATCAGGTTCGAATTGGAAACGTCCTAATTTTAAATAACTGTTTCTCATTTTCTCTATAAGTTTTTTAGTTCCTGTTTTGCCTTTCCTTGCTTAATGTCGATTATAGGTCTGACGCTTATGACATACTGTGACCGCTTCATAATTTGGAACAAAGATGTGCGATCAATATCAATATGTGCATATAGACCTGGTTCACATTGGACTTCTCACCTCTTACTTGACCACCCTACGTTAACAAAAGCTTTAATATGTTTTCTATAAAATATGGTACTCAAAATAACCTCTTTTAATGTCCAGGGACTAAACCACCCCACTAAAAGGGCATCCCTATGGAAGAAATCCCTAAAATTGGGATCCGATGTAATCTGCATCCAAGAAATGCACTTTCAGGCATCAGCCACTCCTACCCTAAATCATAAAAACTTTCCACATATATTTACCGCATCTGCACAGCATAAACGCAGAGTTCTCATTGCAGTCAAGAACTGAGTAGCTTTCACCCTGCATGAGTCTATCCAGGACCCAGATGGAAGATATCTGATTCTCACATGTGACACAAACAATAGACCGTTTACCATAGTGAACGCTTATGCTCCTCACTCACATCAAATTCGCTTCTTCCTAAAACTCTTTAGAAAAATCTCTAGGTTTAAAAAGGGATCTCTTATGGTATGTGGGGACTTCAGTCTCACAGCAGATCCCTCTTTGGACATGTCCTCCAAACCTAAATGACTACCTCCAGCACTCCAACCACTATTTCATAAGGAAGATATCTTTGACACATGGAGATGTCAACATGCAGAAGAACGTGATTACACCTTCCACGCCATAATTCCTACACTAGAGACTACTGGACAACCTAGAATGGTATCGCCCCATACCGGCAAATTTGGTTAAAAAATATAATCAGGACTTTTACACATTGATAGATAAGGCCTATTCTAACTCAACTATCACAAAATCCCTATGGGAATTTATTAGAAACAACTTCCCCCGCACACCGGTCTTTTACTCATTACCCAAAGTCCATAAAGACATAAAAAACCCCCCCGGTAGACCAATCATCTCCGGTATAGGGGCAATCAGTGAAAATGCAAGTAAGTTGATAGACGAAGTATTGAAACCATTTGTCTATGCCCTCCCTTCCTTCGTAAAAGACACAGTACACTTCCTACAAATTATTGATAAACAAGTAATCCCCGAACATGCCACGTTTGTCACAATTGATGTCAAATCCCTATATAGTTCCATTCCCCATGAGAAGGGTGTAGCAGCCATAAAACATATTCTCCGTACAGCCAGCGATATAGACCCCACATATGGAGAGTTTATTACTTCATTATTAGAATTTATTCTTAGCCACAATGTGTTTACTTTCAATGGCGCCCACTACCTCCAGGTGCAGGGGGTTGCGATGGGGACATGTTGTGCCCCATCGTATGCCAACCTGTACCTGGGGGAGTGGGAGGCCATGTTCCTGAATGATGAGGGTCTGTCGATGTATACAGACCACATACTTGGCTGGTACCGGTACATCAACGACCTTTTCATCATATGGGACGGATCGATCGACCTTCTTAAAGAGTGCCTGCTGAGGATGAATCGTAACGACTTTAACCTCAATTTTACTATGTCGTTTGATGCACAGTGCGTTACTTTCCTTGACGTAGAGGTCTGCAGGGGTGAGGAAGGAAACATCATAAGTAAACTATTTAGGAAACCCACTGCAAGCAATGCAATTTTGCATGCGAGCAGCTTCCACCCCAAATCCCTCCTTAATTCCATCCCCTATAGCCAATACCTGAGAATAAAACGTAACTGCTCCGATGATAACACCTTCAGATTAGAGGCAAATAAACTACGTGATAGGTTATTACTACGAGGGTATTCCCATACGTCCCTCAAACGCTCTTTTAAAAAAGCCTTGATGCAGCCAAAAGAAGAGCTACTATACTCTAAAAAAGCAAATAAACCTGACAAGAATGATACCGACACTCTCAGGATCATTACCAAATTCAACAACCAACACAGGCAGGTCAGGAATATCGTAACAAAATACTGGCACATGTTACAGTGCGATCCAACACTAGGACCACTGATCCCACAGAGACCTCTCTTTACGTTTAAAAGAACCACCTCCCTGAGAGACAAGATCACCACCAGCGAGTTTAAGGCAGGGACAAATAAAACACACTGTAAGTATAAGGGAACATTCATGTGTGGAAAATGTAAATATTGCAAATATATGCTTACAACAAAAAATCCGATTCTTCCAAATGGCCAGCCCTTCCACCCCAAACATTTTGCCAATTGTAGGACCTACGGGGTGGTATACCTACTTTTGTGCGAATGTACATGTTTTTATATAGGGAAAACTAAAACTGAATTCTGGAAGAGGGCATATAGACACCTAGTGAGCATGGAAACATGCGATCCGGATCTCCCACTTGGGGGACACACCTTAACAGTACATAAGGGTAAATGTCCTAAAATTAAATTTCTTATTCTGGACCGGGTACATCCGGAATCGAGGGGAGGTGACTGGAATAAGACACTTTTACAGTTAGAGTCCCGTTGGATATATAATTTAAAAGCTACTCAACCCCCGGGCTTAAACGAAACCATCTGGTTTAAACCCTTTCTCGAAGGTTTTTCATCAGGCGGCAGAGAGCAATGAATAAGATAACTATACTATACAATACATATTTACATCATCATAAATCGTGACATAACAAAATCAACAAAGTGATCATTGTAACACACTAAAAACAGCGCTAGTGTTGAGCTAAACTGATAATGTGGCCAACTACACATGCAAAAAAAGTCCTTAAAGAGAGAAGAGCAGTAAGCACAATGGTTCAGATAGTGTTCATAGGTGATCAAAGTAGAGAAGTTCAGCGTGCACCTTCCACCGATCCATCCACTTCCACCCTGTGAGAACACACTCCCCTCAGGGGGTTAAACTCACCAAAGCCTAATAATTATAAGCATCCAAGAAAGGAGAAATCCAAGCCACCAGCCACTGTCAGCAACCCTCCAGAGGAATCCAAGATGGTCAGGGCTCATAAATCACCAGACAACAAAAGAAAAAGCGCACATAGCGTAATCCTGTTTATTTAGTAAAAAGCCCTTCACATCACACAAAGACCCCCCTTCAAACATTATACGTACATTGTTAAAGCAATCAAAAGAGCACATCACAAGGAAGCATTTAGACACAGCACTTCACCATAATCGACTCCAGCCGGTTCCGCTTTCCAAGCAGCAATCTCTAACTTCCTGGTTGCAGTACAGGCTGTGGTGGAGCGCAAACGTCACTTCCGGCGTCGTGTAGGCCACGCCCTGATGCGTTTCGTCATATCCTGACTTCAACAGAGGGCGTGCCTACACGACTGACGGACAAGGCTATATTGTCCCGCCCCATCCACCCTAACCAATCAGAGCAAGTGTTCGGCGTGACGGCAGGTGCAAGCCATCCGCCGAGAGACATACTGACGGCTTCTCCACAGGAGAGGGGGAAGACTAATAGCCGCTCTGCACATTGGTTCGCATAGGCGAGTAAACCCACTCACAGGCCAGATAGCGCAAGCCAGTGAATGTAAAACGAGTGAGAAATGACATTACACATTGAAATTTAAAAAAAAAAAAAAAAAAAGGGGGGGGATAAACAGTATATCATCCAATGCAATCAGCGCATACATTGAATCTATCATCTTTAGCCCGTCAACATGCATAAACGTGCAGCAGCAATCAATCCACAGAACGCTGCATGACACTACAGCATATCGGGCGATCAATGTAAAGTGCTCACTGCATGTTAACCCAGCATAATAAAAACATAAATATATATAAAACATAAAACATATGTCAAATATAATTCCATCAATAATAAAACATTAAGTGTAAATGGTGAATACGCCATCAAAAACACATAAAAATAGAGTCATTCATATTATAATATTCTATGCAGTAGGTTAGAAAAGACCAATAGTGGGTAGTTAATTTCTAAAAACAGGACCCATTCAGGTACGATGAAACCCATAAACGTATAAACGACATACATCAGTACACATAAAAATACTAAAGAAAAGGTAGGTATCTATAATAAAAATTAAGACTATAAGCATAAACTATGCGCTAACATCACCTATATATAACATAGGGTATAGCACCAAATTCAGCATTACAAACTGTGCGCAAGCCACAACTGTATATGGCGCAAGCCACAACTGTATGTGGCCTAAGGCAGATCAGGCTTTCCAAAACCACTAACCATCTCTACCTCATAGTAAACTATTATGAATCGCTTATAAAGCAATTAATGTCCAGCTCCACGTTCAACCCTCTTGGCGATAATGTGTCCGCCAGGAAGATCCACTGGGTCTCTCTCTTGGACAGGTCCCGGACCAGATTTGAACCCCTCCAGTTTGGTTTTAAATGGTCAATGCCCCAGAATTTGAGGCCAGACGGGTCTTGGTTATGTTTTAGTTTGAAGTGGAGCGAGACACTATGGTCTTTAAAACCAATTTTAATGTTGGTTATGTGTTCTGCGATCCTGATTCTTAAAAGTCTCTTAGTGCGGCCTATATACATAAGCCCGCACGGACATTGGAGAGCATAAACAACATGGGAGGTGTTGCACGTAATGAGCTCTTTGATAGCAAACTCCTTATTATTAGAGGTGGATGTAAACCTCTCCAATGCTCTTAGTGGTCTTTCTACATCCTTGCAAGCCCGACACCTTCTACAACTATAAAAACCACTCTTGTTCCAAAAAGTCGGGGGCCTGGCCGGAGGGTCCAGCACCTTTCGTACTATTTTGTCTGAGAAACTCTGGGCCCTTCTATATATGAACTGAGGCCTCGAGGGTAGGACTGATTGTAGCGCTTTGTCCATACACAGCACATGCCAGTGGGCGGCAAAAATGCCTTCCACTTCTTTGTACTGAGAATGAAAGCTTGAAATAAAGCTCCATTCATGACTGTCCCTATTAGGGACCAGAGGACCATTTTCTAAAAAGTTTCCTCTAGGTTGCACAGCTAATTCATGAATGATAGAATCTAGCGCTTCCTCATGGTACCCCTTTTCAATGAATTTTTTCTTTATAATCTGCGCCTGTGCCAAGAAATCTCCGTCTTCTGAACAATTTCTTTTCACCCTAGTAAGCTGTCCCTTCGGAATATTTTTTAGCCACATCGGGTGATGGCCGCTGTCAATGGGCAAATAACTATCCGAGTCTGTGGGCTTGAAGTAGACCCTGGTGCCCAGCTTGTCACCTTGTCTAAAAATGCTCACATCCAGAAAATGTATCTCATTCTGGCTAAATTCACTAGTCAACTTAATATTGTTAACATTAGAATTAAGTTCCTTTAAAAATTCATGTAGACTGTCACTAGATCCTTCCCAAATAAAAAACAAATCATCAATGTATCGTTTGTATAACAGGAGCTGGGCGCGGGGTACCGAAAAAATCGTTTTGTCTTCCCACTCACCCATAAACAAATTTGCTATGCTTGGGGCGAATTTCGCCCCCATAGCAACGCCCCTGCATTGGGAGAAGAAACAGCCGTCGAACCAAAAAAAATTGTGGCTTAGGCAAAAGTCTAGGGCATTTCTAATAAAGAC
This sequence comes from Aquarana catesbeiana, assembly GCF_042186555.1. NCBI lineage: Eukaryota > Metazoa > Chordata > Amphibia > Anura > Ranidae > Aquarana > Aquarana catesbeiana. The sequence continues at coordinate 131,998,972 of NC_133334.1, read as the reverse complement.
TTTTTGATTCTGTGGCAAATCATCGCGTTGGCACAAGGCCCAATTCAAAGCCAAAAGTGCGTCGTCGTGCTGGATAATTGAATATAAGGAAGCCACATCTGCCGTTACTAGATACAGCTCATGTTTTCCTGATAAATCCACCTGCTGCAAAATCTGCAGGAGACTCTTCGTATCCTTGAGATACGCCTTAGTCCGTATAACACTATCCTGGAGAAAGTGATCAAGGTATTGGCCCATTCGGGATGTAATAGAGTCAATCCTGTTCACTATAGGCCTCCCGGGTGGATTATTTAAATCTTTATGTATCTTAGGTAACGTGTAAATCGTGGGGATTCTGCTGTTACTTGGCACCAGATACTTTCTTTCTCTATTCAACAACACACCTGTCGAGTACCCCATCTCAACCAGATTCCTGAGGTCTTTTTCATATTGTATAGTCGGGTCCTTACTTAATTTTGTATAAGTGTATTCGTCATCTAACATAGCGGTCAGTTGATTATGATAAAATTCCTTATTTAAAATCACTACCCCACCCCCTTTATCAGCGGGTCTTATCACTATATCCTTCCTCTTTTCAAGCATAGTGATCCCGTCTAGTACATGTTGGGGATTTACTTTCTTCTTAGGCACTAAACGCTCCAAATCCCGTGTCACCAATCCTCTAAATACCTCAATATGTTGGTTTGCACTATTCAGAGGATTGAAGAGGGACTTGTTTCTTAATCCACTATCCCTTGGTCCTGACTTCACAATATTCGCTGATTGGGAATTTTTATTTAAAAAATACTTCTTAATATTTACTTTTCTTATGTATTTATGTATGTCAATAAAAACATCAAATTTGTTGATCGGCCTTTTCAGGCCACACTTCAACCCTAAATGCAAAATATTGGTCTCTTTGTGGGATAAAACCGTACTGCTTAAATTAAAAATGCCTCCTAATCCTGCTCCAGCCTTCTTTTTTTGGACCCTTCGTACTTTGATCACCTATGAACACTATCTGAACCATTGTGCTTACTGCTCTTCTCTCTTTAAGGACTTTTTTTGCATGTGTAGTTGGCCACATTATCCGTTTAGCTCAACACTAGCGCTGTTTTTAGTGTGTTACAATGATCACTTTGTTGATTTTGTTATGTCACGATTTATGATGATGTCTCTGCAATTTTAAACGGCTGCTTCTCTGTTTAGTCTTATTTGAGACCTTTGTCACTTTTTAACATATTAGTGTCATTTTTATATACTTATTTTGTTCCCTCTTCTTCTTCTATTCATTACTGCTTTGGTACTGCTAGGGCCCTTGGCGCTGAGTGTGTATTTTTGGGCCTGTAAATACACCTTTTCACATAATACATATTTACACTTGGACCGTAGATAGAGTCTAGCAATATATATGTATGCCCAGCCCGGTTATTGCTCACTGCTTATTATCTAAACTCATGCCTATATAGAAATGGGACCATAATATACTGTAGGATATATTGCAACGATATGTTTTGGACATTCTGATTAAATTGTTGTCATATATTTGCCCACTATACATTGTGACATCTTAAGTTGCAATAATCCGGACTATGTATACGCATAACTGAGTGAAATTCCTGGATTTTACCCATATATTGTATATCTGAGTTGTATATTCTCCGTGCTTGTTAATCTAAGTCACTGTCTAAGAATACATGCCCTTCCATTAAGATCCGTCCTAACCTGTATAACACTGCCCATCAGCGTCTATTCCTACAATGGTGACTAATTGACTATATATGTATTTATGTTTCCTCCACAGTATGCACAACTTTTGTGCTTCAACCTATTCTACATTTTGTCCACACTGTGATCTGCTATCCGCCCGGCACACAAAGCCGCCTGAGTGTTTCCGGCTCATGGCGGCGCTGTGTGAGGTACAGTGTTGCTGACACTGTCCTCCATCTTGCGACCCCAGCGGACATGCGCAGTCTGTCAGGGAAGCTAGACATGCCGGCGGGTGCAGTAGGTGTGGCCACGCCTCACCGCGCATGCGCTGTGGAGGCCTGGCGGCGCTCGCTCCACCCGGGGGGCCAGCCGCAGCGCGTCCGTCCCTCCTCCACCACTTACAGTCAGCTGTTGCTGTCTCTCACTAACAGCTGATTGGTGGGGAGGGCCTTAAATATTCAGCTAATGCTCACACCGAGCATCATCTGCTTTGGGCAGGACGCTGTCGGTGTGAGCTGCTGCCACAAGATTGTAAGTAACTTCAACATCATATTGAACCTATGCACACTTATAGACCTAGACTGTACTATTGAAACTATAAGTCACGAATCCTATATCACAACTATGCCCTCTCTATTTCTTACCTCTTCCCCCTTCTTCCTCCCTTCCTTTCCCCTCCCCCCTTCCCCCTCCCCCCTCCTCCCCCCCTTCCCCTTTCCCCTCCTCTCCCTGTTCTTTTTCCCCCCTTCCTTCCCCTCCCCTCCCCCCTCCTTCCCCTCCCCCCCCTCCCCCTCTACCCCCCTTCCTTCTTTTTTTCTTTTTTTCTTCTTTTTTTTTTTTTTTCTTTTCTTTCTTTCCTTTCTTTTCTTTTTTTTTTTTTTTTTTTTTGAACATTGCCAATCAGGGACAAAGCTGTTGAATCCCTATTCTATTCTATCCCCAAACATATATCTTTTTTTTAAATATATCAAGACAAATGACAGAAGTACTAAAATTAGATTTTTACATGTTTCTTCTCCTTTATGTCGATCCTCTAGCCCTCTGAGTCCCACCTGGTCTACACATATCATCAACTGGTGACCCTTTTTCAAACTCTATACCGTAGGCCTATCAGGTAGGATACATCTCAAGATCCCCTACCTATCACTGAATCTACTCATTTTTCTAGTTACTATACACTCATTTATACATTTTCACAACTTACAGGACCCGTATTTGGCCCCAGTGTGATTCCAGATCCAAACTTTTTTGCATGCCCTCCACTAATGGGCCTCTCTTCCTATCATAAGGAAGTAAAACCACTTCATATATCCTTACCCATTTATTTCTACCTCGATAGAGGCCATATGAATACTTTGGATATACCAAACAAAGCTTTATACACCATGATTGGAGGACGCACTTGATGGGCAGTATGTGTCAATATCGTTGTTTTTTAAAAATCTCTTTGGAATGCGCAGCCAACATTTATTTATACCAATGTAAGTGGAAACGAAAATGAATATAATATTGCACCTATATGTTTTATGGCTTGATATACACATGTATTTATTATATCTGTTGTATATACCATTCCCTATACAGAAACTTCTATTAAAAGCTTATAACCACCCCTGAAGAAGGAGGCTAAAACAACTCCGAAACGCGTCGGGTGCAAGCGTATTGGTATCAATAGCTATAAAAAATATGTGGAACTGCATTCCTTTTTTATCTATGTTATTTGTTTGATGTCTTTATGAGAATTCTTTGTAATTAATAAATTGTTGTTTACTTAAATATACTCTCCTACATATCCTTTTATATGTGCCTTTAAAGTCCACTAGGGGAATTATCTCTGTTCAAATTCCTACACTAGAATTGACATGATATTGGTTGATAAGATTTTGCTACAATCTGTATCTTCCTCCACTATACACAATATTTGGTGGTCAGACCACGCTCCTACTTTCATATCCATAGCGGAGAAACATATGCCTAATTCCACTTATATCTGGAGGGTTAATTCCCAGGTGTTTAATTCCCCTCAGAATGCAAATGTTATTAACAAACACCTTAAGGAATACTTCCAATTAAACGCAAAATCTGTGTCTAACCCTTTCGTAATTTGGTGTGCTCACAAGGCTTTTATAAGGGGCATTTTTATTCAATTGTGCTCTTGTATTAAGAGGCAGAGGACATTGTGGCTTGACAACCTATTGGGAGATATTCGTACCCTAGAGTCCACTAACAAATCCAACCCTACCCAAACTTTAGCCCAGGCTCTCTCTAGGCTATGCACTTATCTTCGATTGTTACTGATGGAACAGTATGACAAACATCTTAAATCGCACTACTCATCTGGCAACAAGGCGGGCAAATCACTTCAAAGCAATAAAGACCCAGAATAAAATAGCATTTTTACTAGACCCACAATCCAAACGCAAGATTATCATCCCAAAGAAAATTGCCGATGCATTTGCCACATACTACGGCTCCATTTATAATTTAAAAAAGGATCTGAACACTCCCCAACCTCGAGATGTACACATTGAATCTTTCCTTGCATCTATCCAACTACCCACTCTCACGACCACCCAATTGCAAGCTCTTAACGCACCTATTACTCCTCAAGAGGTGTACAAGGCTATCAGAGTTCTCCCACCGGGGAAATCACCAGGGCCTGATGGCTTATCAAATGATTACTACAAACAATTCCAATCCACCCTATGTCCAACTCTCTCCTCGGTGTTCACGGCTGCAATGTCCTCTGCCTCCTTCCCATCTGAAATGCTCCAAGCAAATATTGTAACATTACCAAAACCTGGAAAAGAACCTACTTCCCCAGCCAATTTCAGGCCAATATCCCTATTAAACACTGATGTCCAGTTATACGTGAAAATTTTAGCCCACAGACTAACTCCTATTTTATCAACTCTGATCAAAACAGATCAAACTGGCTTCATATCTGGAAGGCAGACGTTGGATGCCACAAGAAGAGTCATAGGAGTAATCCAACATGCTGGGGCCGGTCGGGTGCCTTCTCTGCTGCTGTCCCTGGATGCAGAGAAGGCATTCGACCACATCCATTGGCAGTACATGCATAGAACGTTGTTGAAGTTCGGCTTCTCTGGACCTATATTATCTGCCATATTAGCACTGTATTCATTACCATCCGCCAGAGTATATACCTCTAATATGCTTTCCCACCCTTTCTCAATATCCAATGGCGCCAGACAAGGCTGCCCCCTCTCCCCATCTATTTTTAATCTACTAATCGAATCCCTAGCATAAGCTATAAGATCATCCCCAAAAATGACTGAATTTAAATTCTGACAGAACACTCGTATCATAAACTTGTTTGCAGATGATATAATTATTTTTCTAACCAACCCAGAAACTTACCTAGCCGAGACCCATGAAATTCTCAATGCATTTAGCAAAATATCTTACTATAAATTTAACTTTACCAAATCTTTGCTTCTGGATCTTGGTATTGACCCTATTTAAAAAAACAAACTTCAAATGACCTACCCATATATTTGGAGCGAGGATGGTATCCCATATCTAGGTATACGTCTTGTATCTGATATTTCACAACTAGTGGATATTAACTACTTACCTTTCATTGACAAACTGACTAAAGAGGCTCAGTGTATGTCTTATGCCGCGTACACACAATTGGACATTCCGACAACGAAATCCTGGATTTATTTCCGACGGATGTTGGCTCAAACTTGTCTTGCATACACACGGTCGCACGAATGCTGTCAGAAATTCCGATCGTCAAGAACGCGCTGACGTTCAACGCGTACGAAGGCACTATAAAAGGGAAGTTCAATAGCCAGTGCGCCACCCTTTGGGCTCCATCTGCTAATCTTATGTTAGTAGAAGTTTGGTGAGAGAGGATTCGCGCTTTTCAGCCTCGTGCTTTTCAGATCGTTACTGCTCTTCAGTTTGTGCTTGTGGGTTCGTATCTGGTTTTCAGTGCATGTAGTCAGTTTGCATCTGTTTTTCAGTGCGTTTTTTTATAGTACGTATTTAATTTTCAGTGCGTTCTTGTCCGCTCATTTCTGATTTTTAGCTCGCTCTTCTCAGGCCTTTCTGATTTTCAGTGCGTTCTGTTAGTTCGTTCTGACGAGCTGACCGTTTTGAAGCCATGTTGTGGGTACATACTCATCATAGAGTTCGTGCTGTGCAGGGGATTGGTGTTGGGGTTCTTACTTTGACCCAAGCCCAGTCCATGAACAGGGCGGGGAGGAGTTCATGGCTGAAGAATTGATTACTCCAGCGTGACCAACTCTCTCATATGCCTTTGCTGGGGGAGATCCGTGAGAATAATCCTGATGATTTCAGGAATTATCTCTGGATGACGGACCCTGTTTTTCACCGTTTGTTGGCTTTGCTGTCCCCTTATATTATGAAGCAGGACACCTGTATGCGGCAAGCCATCACTCTCGAGCAGTGGCTTGTAGCCACATTGCGGTACTTGGCAACGGGGAGAAGTCTGCAGGACATCAAGTTCTCGACAGGCATCTCCCCCCAGACTCTGGGGATCATTATTCCAGAGACCTGTTCTGCCATCATTCAGGTCCTGCAGAAGGACTATATTAGGGTAAGTTTTATCCTTTAACATCACATTCTATGTATTTAATGTTTGCTAATGTATTGTATTTCTTTCATTATTCCCTAATTACCATGATTGTAATATGCTGTGAATGTCCTCTTTATCCTCATGCACGCTGGAAGTTTTTAAAGTTCCTTTTTTGTCCTTCATGGATATTTGCCATCACTAACCTCCCCAGCATGCTATCCTGGACCCATACACACCTAGCCTAGTCACTTAACAATGTATTTTGTCAGCTCCGTAGTAGTTCTTTACCCTAAACACCCCCTAAAATGTGTACAAATGTTATTTGTGTCCTTAAATTCATGCAGAGTGCCAGAGGCTTTTTTTGGGGTTCACAATATCATTTGGAACCCTCCCTCCCCCAACCGCTAAGTCAACCGATACCAATATGCTGACTTTGCCAAACCCATACACACTATACCTACCTCTTTTGTGGTTATATTTATGGATGAATTCACCAAAGCAGTAGTGAAAGGGCCTGCCTGAATACTTTCAAATGGTACTGTTTAAAGTTTTGTTCTCCTATTATCTTGATCGGTAATTGCAAAATGTAAAAAAGTGCTTCAATTTGTACAGTGTGTATTCATATTTTTGTATTATGACACTTCTTACCTGTCCAGTGGGCTGCCAATAGTGTAAGTAAGGAGGGGCTGGCCAAAGTAAAACACATTATTTATGCATTCAGCTCTCAATGAAGTGGAGAGGGTTACCTGTCCAAAACATCCTTCCCCTAAAATTTTTACACTGGGCCATCAGAGGGGGTGAGGAATCTGATAAGTGGACCTTATATTTTTTTCTTTAAATACTCCTTCAAATAAATCTTATACTGATGTTGGCCAAGAATGTTTGTGTATAAATTGCTTGTAATGTTATGTGCAAAAGTACAATTTTTTTTTTCTTGTTTGACTCCACAGTTTCCTTCAATGCCACAGGAATGGCAAACTGTGGCTTCCCAATTTGGGACTTTCCAAACTGCAGAGGGGCAATTGATGGTAAACACATCCACATAGTCCCACCCCCCAACTCAGGGTCATACTATTACAACTATAAGGGGTTTAATAGTATAGTGATGTTGGCGGTGGTGTCGGTGACATACGAGTTCCTCTATGTGGACGTGGGGAAGAATGGCCGGATGTCGGTTGGTGGAGTCATCGCCCAGACCGAGTTCTACAGATGGCTCCAGAGTGGTGGCTTGGGATTGCCATCTACGGAAGACAACGTGGCTGGTCTGCCGTTTGTCTTTGTCACTGATGAAGTGTTTGGGCTGGGTGATCACCTGATGCGGCCATTCCCCATGAGGACCCTCACCCTGGAGCAGAGGGTTTTTAACTACCGGCTGGCCAGAGCCAGAAGAGTGGTGGAGAATGCTTTCGGGATAATGGCCAGCCAGTTCCGCCTATTCCCGATGCCAATCAACATGGCGGAATATAAAGTTAACCATATAATACTTGCTTGCTGAATTCTTCACAACTTTTTAAGGAGAAATTCTATGAACTATGTGGCCTCAGATAGGCCTGAGGCTGGATTTCAAGAACAAACCCTGACGGCGCTTGAAGCTGGCCGTCCTGGCTTGCTCCCCCCAAAGCGCCCTCAAGGTCTAAAATATATGGAGTACTTTGCGGGTGGGGGGCCATTGATATGCCAGAAAATGTTTAAGAAACATTTTAAAAATAATTTTTAATTTAAACTGAAATAATATTTCCTTTGATTTACTGCTTGTGTTTCTTTTAGCTGTCTCCTAGGTTATCCAGTGGGTTTTCTTTTTGACCATTTTCTTCAATAGTGCAAAACGTAATTTCTTTGATACATGAGGTGACAATCTCTTCTTCAGCTAACTATTGTGTTGTGGGTCTGCTACACACACACCTTGTTTTTGTTGTTAATGTATGTAATGCATTACTGATAAAAATATTCATCATTTTCAGTACCATGAATTCATTTTTTTGAGTCACGAAAATGGCCTGATTGTGGAAAATTTTAAAGCACTGTGGGTGTTATTTACTAAAGGAAAAACCACTTTGCACTACTGCAAAAGTGCACTTGAAACTGCACTGAAAGTGCACATGTAGTGCAAAGTGGATTTGCCTTTAGTAAATAACCCCCATTGTCACTGTAAACACCAACTTACTCCAAAAACTGCTATTGAGCATTGAAAGAAGAAGCCACACATTGTTGAGTAGAAAACATTTTACTCTGTGCACATTCACATGTGCGTTAGAAAAGGGTTTTTGAACAAACCAACATTTTGTTTTAATACCAGTTTTTTGTTTGACAGTAGAAATATCCTTTTTTGGGGTAAACAGGCATGTTTAAAACCATAAAACAAAACACAACTCAGGAACTTAGAAAGATCAACCTTGATAAATTGAAGGCAATATCAGACATTAGTATGTCCAAACTGTGTTGATCTTGCCTTCATCAGATGGGGTGATGTCACCCCTGTGAAAGCCAAATTTTGAAGATGCACACAAATTGAGAGTCAAAATGGGGATTTCCCTCCTGATCCCATGCATAATGTCAACATGTGCTAGCTCCCATCATGGCGGATCAATGGACGTGTTTCGGGGGTGCAACCCCTTCCTCTCGGCTACTTTAGTTGCGAGGAAGGGGTTGCACCCACAAAACACGTACATTGATATCCCGTGATGGCAGATAGCACATGTTGACACACTGTGTGCAACTTCAAAATTTGGCTTTCAATATACTTTAAAAAAGTTAGAAAAATAATAAAAATATAAACAAATTGACTAATTTTGGTGTATTTTAGATTCTGATAAAACATCAATGATGTTTTTGAGTCTTTTTTCAACATCATTGATGTCTTCCTTGATCTTCTGTAAATCCCAATTGCACACCATGATCTCCCCGATGAGGATCTGAGCACTTGCACTTGTGAAATGAGGTTCTTCTTCCACAACATCCATATCACCTAAAATTAAAGAACACACCATGTATTATAAATATACAGGCATACATCTATTATCTGAAGCTGTGTTCTCAAACACTTACCTGTTGTGGTCACTATTTCGCCCAATTCATAAACCTCTCCTTCCTCCACATCCTCTGGTTGTGGTGTGGTGACTTCCTCTTCTTTAGGAGGTTGTGGGTCCCTGGTGTCCTCTGATGTCTTGAGTCTTTTCCCCCCTATGTGAATAAAAAAAAGGTATATTTAGCACACAGATATTTGAGGCCAGAAATAGTAATATGAATTTTTGCTTGGAAGTGTCATACAATTGTCTTTTTTGTCAGAGTTCCAAGCTGAAGACATTTTTTATTTCCCTTTCTAAAGCTGCAATACTTACCTGTTTTGGCCAAGTTTCACAAATGGAGACACCCCTAGTATCCACTGGAGCACCTGTGTGGGACACCCTAAAAAGTTTGTTCTGGTGTCCCACACTAGTGCTCCTGCGTCCAGATGTGTAAACAGCTGCTGAGTGTCCTCTCCTTACACTGAATCAAGTTTGCATTTCATTCTAGTTACAAACCCATCTAGATAATAATGTACTAAACTGCTTTTAATATAAATAGGCATGACCAAATGTAGTTGACCTGCATCTGCCAAAAATGTATTAGTGGAAGAACGAACAATGTTTACTACGAACAATTACTGTGCCCACAAACCTGAAACTTGCCTTTTTAAACAGTACAACAGTAAAGAAAAGCACATGGAGTAGCACTAAAGTAATAATAATAATAGGAACACACGACAAATACTTTTTTGCAGAACTCTCTTGATCCTTCTGTACTGATCGTGCTCTCTCAATTTCAGGTCTGACCAGCGTTTCCTCAATTGATCCTTGGATCGTCGTACCCCAAAATTCCTGTGCAGATCTTGGCCTTTCTCACATTTGGGTTTGGGCAAGGTCCATGATTCCCATCATAGTCGACCCTCTTCAAGATCTCCACCATCTCCACCATCCCTACAAAGGCCATATTTGAGGCCTTAAATCTCCTCCAGATCGGGATGTTCGTGGCTCCGAGCTTTCGTCGTTGCTGCTGCTGCTGTCTGCATGCACTTGTTCTTTCTCCGCCATGTGCTCTCCCACTGTGCTGAAAGAGAAGGGGCAGGGAATAGATTAGAAAGAAGGTCAGGGGCAGGCGGAGTTTAACGCATGCGCAGTGTATATAAAGCGGAACACGCATGCGTCGTATGTATGATCTGTGAGCGGAGGAAGGAGTATCGGAAGCACCAATTGTGATAACGAAGGTATAGTTTTAACTTGGGGCACCAGTGGCTTATACTGCTTAGAGATTGAGGCTTATATAGTGACAATATTATGCGAGTTTAGCCTGACATTAGGGTTTGTCTTGTGTTGTGTCTTGCAGGTAAAATGGATCGATTCAACGATCACAACTTCCTCCCCAATTCATTGATATGTACAGAGAGCTGCCCTGTCTGTCGCAGGTGAAACACCCTTTTTATACTAATAGAATAAAGAGGAAGGCAGCACTGGATAAATTGCTTGAATTTGAGAAGCCACAGATCCCCGCGGCAGACATCAACTATTTGAAGTGAAAAATTGGTGGCCTGAGGAGCACTTATAGTAAGTGCAAGAAGGTCCAGGATTCCATGAGATCAGAAGCAGCAGCAGATGACATTTATGTACCCAGGCTGTGTTACTATGACAGACTGCAGTTTCTGTCAGACCAGACTGAAATCAGGCCATCACTCTCAACCCTTCCTTCCACTTTTCCTTCCACCCCAGCTGAGGCTTCCGATGTCCAACCTGGGCCTTCCACCCAGGAAGAAGATGTGGACGAGCCCAGCTTGAGTCAGGTATAGCATTGTTCAACATATTTCTCAAAATTGTGTGTGATTGATGAACAATAAGCTAAAACTATGTCCCTTTTTCATACACAGGAAAGCCTCATCCTGGAGGAGGCTGTGGAAAGTGGCAGCCAGGAAGTGGCAGGGGAAAGTGGCAGCCAGGAGGTGGCGGGGGTAAGTGGCACCCAGGAGGTGGCCGGGCCCAGTAGCCTGACCGAATTCCAGGTCCCTCCCCTCTGCCTTCAACAAAAAAGGCCCAGGAAGGGGAGGAACGTGAAGGAGTCAGCACTTGGGTTAATTCTGCAGGCTTTTGCGGCCCTCAGAACCCCCCCAGTCTTCTTGAGGCCTATGCCTGCATGGCTGCCAACAAAATGCAGGAAATGGAGGTGGGCCAACACCTCTTTTGTAAGGAAGTGATATATATGGCCCTAAATAAGGGGTTGAGGGGCAAACTCACAAGCAAAACCCACCTTTGTGAGTTGGACCATCCTCCTCCTCCACCTCCTCCACCTCCTGCCACAACTCTAACACCAGAGCCACAGCCTGGAAGCAAGCGTAGACAGAAGCATGGAAGGAAGACAAGAGAGTGATGGCCTGGGTTCCGTCTGGTCTGGCAAAAGACGCAGGCTGTTCTAAGCCCACAGCCTGGAGACATATAGGTCATCTGCTTCTGTTCCTGATCTGTCGGAGTCTTGGACCGGATTGTGCTCCCTATTAAATGGACTCCTCAGGCTACCAATTTTGCCTGTCAAATAGTTGATGTGTGCCCTGGGGTACAAAGGCTTCGCTAATTTCACCAGTTTATCCAGCATTGCCTTCCTCTTTATTTTGGTATGACCCCTTAATAAAGGTCTATTTTTTTGAACAAATCATTGGCTATGTGTTTTAATTAAAAAAGGAGAGTTTGTTTATGAGTAGGCAGGTACATTTCAAAAATACAACGTTTAATTAACAAAGGACATCAACACCAACCAACCTCCTTGAGGTTAAAAAATACAAGATAATAATGACACACAAATACAAGATAATAATGACACACAAAACGACAAAAAATATTATGGAGATCTCTACAAAAAAAAAATCAGGAGATCTTGATTTAAAAAAAAAAAAAAAAAGGAGATCACTATAAATAAAAATTATAAACATTATTCTGCACATCTGGCGAAAAACTATAAATGATTATTCATGAGATCACGAGAAATAATAAAGAAATCAGTTTGTGAGAACTCTGTGTGAATATCAGCAGCAAAACAATTTCATTATTATAGCATTATAAAGAAGAGAATGTGCTGCATTAAAAGATTAAAAAACTGCAGCGTGACGAATGTGCTATCTCCATTATGAACGCTAGTTTTACCAGACCGAGCGCTTCCATCTCGTACTTGATTCAGAGCATGCGTGGAATTTGGTTAGTCGGAATTGTCTACACATGCTTGGAATTTCCTAAAACGTATTTTGTTGTCGGAATATTTGATAACCAGCTCTCAAATTTTTGTTGTCAGAAATTCTGACAAAAAATGTCCGATGGAGCCTACACACGGTCGGAATTTCCGACAACAAGCTCCCATTAAACATTTGATGTCGGAAATTCTGACCATGTGTACGCTGCGTAAGTGTGAGCTCTTACATGGTCATGTATGGTCAGGTCGCCTTGCATCTTTTAAAATGATGTTGTTACCCAAAATATTATACCTTTCTAGAAATAATATTTTCCATCCCTCTCAAAAAAATAGGATTTTTATAACAGCTTACCCGTAAAATCCTTTTCTTGGAGCACATCACGGGACACACAGCCACAGTAATAACTGTATGGGTTATATAGGCACCTTTAGGTGATGGACACTGGCACACCCTAGACAGGAAGTTTAGCTCCCTATATAACCCCTCCCCTTACTGGGAGTACCTCAGTTTTGTAGCAAAGCAATAAATGTGTATTAAAAGAGGGGAGGGACCTCTGTGTCCCGTGATGTACTCCAAGAAAAGGATTTTACAGGTAAGCTGTTATAAAAATCCTATTTTCTTTATCGTACATCACAGGACACAGAGCCACAGTAATAGCTGTATGGGATGTCCCAGAGCAATGCTAACTGAGGGGAGGGAGGCACAAACAAAAGTAGGGTGCAATCAGACCTGAGGACCTATACTGCTGCCTGCAGCACACTGTGCCCAAAGGCAATATCCTCATGCCTTCTAACATCCACCTGATAGAATCTGGTGAATGTATGGACTGAAGACTAAGTTGAGGCCTTGCAGATTTGAGCCATGGAGATGCACTGCCCATGAAGCACTAACAGTCCTGGTGGAGGGCCTTTGATTTGAAAAGGTGGAACTTTCCTCTTCAAACCATAAGCTTGAATAATTACTTGCCGAATCCACTTAGCAATAGTAGATTTTGACGCTGCCTGTCCTTTTTTAGGACCTTCAGGCAACACAAACAAAACATCCGTTTTCCAAATCTGAGCAGTCGCCTCCAAATAGATTTTGACCACTCTCACTACATCCAGACAATGTAGTGACTTTTCTTCCATAGAACAGGGTTCTGGAAAAAATGAAGGCAGAACAATATCCTGGTTTAGATGAAAACCTGAAACCACCTTCGGTAGAAAGCTAGGATGAGGAGGCAATACTACTCTATCCTTGTGAATGATTAAATATGGCCCTTTACAAGAAAGAGCTGCCAATTCTGATACCCTTCTTGCAGAAGAAATGGCTACCAGAAAAATTAGCTTCCTTGTCAAAAGAAATGTGTTGTATTGGCTCAAAAGGCTGTTTCTGTAATGCTGACAGAACTAAATTCAAGTCCCAAGGGTTCAGGGGTGCTCTAACCAGTGGATAAACCCTTGTTAACCCCTGTATAAAGCTTCGGACCAAAGAATGCGAAGCAAGAGGAAGTTGAATCAATACCGATAAGGCCGAGACTTAGCCCTTGATAGTACTCAAGGCCAGCTTCATCTCTAACCCCATTTGCAGAAAGGCAAGGATTCTACCTATGACATACTTTCTCGGATGCCAACCCCTGGATTCACTCCAGGAAACATATGCTTTCCAGACTCTATAATAAATGATTCTTCAGAGTGTGGGTTTCAATAGCCAAACCATTAAATTTAGCATTTGTAAGGTAGGATGGAACACTGGTCCCTGGGATAGCAGCTCTGGATGTGGTGGTAGGGTCCATGGGGCCCCTACCGCCATCTCTACTATTTCTGCATACCAAGATCTTCTGGGCCACGCTGGGGCCACAAGAACCACCAGCTTCTTTTCCTGCTTGATCCTGCGATGAAGTTGTGGTAGCAGCAGAATAGGAGGGAATGCATACATCAATGAGAACTGATCCCACAGGGTCACCAACACCTCTGTTCTGCATACGAGTGGATCCCTTGTTCTTAACACAAAGTTGTCGACCTTGTTGTTGAAATTGGATGGAAACAGATCTACGTCTGGGATCCCCCATCTTTGGCATATAGCCAGGAAGATGTCGGGGTGAAGGGACCATTCCCCCGGGAACAACTGCTGGCGACTTAAGTAGTCCGCCTGTCAGTTCTCTACCCCTGAAATGAAAATTGCCAATATGCACGGCACATGCTTCTCTGCCCAGGTTAGGATCTGGTTTACCCCTCCCTGGGCTGCACGACTTCTGGTGCCCCCTTGGTGATTGATATAACTGCTGTGGCATTGTCGGATTGGATCCTGACAGGACAACCCCACAACCTGAATGTCCAGGCCTTTAGGGCTAGGTACGCTGCCTGAATCTCTAGAACAGGGCTCAAAATTTAAAGTCCTGAGCTACTATCCAGGCCTCAAGGATTACTCGCCACCAGTTGCCCCATCCAACCCCTACCCTGTCCTGCCCCTAATTCTGCCCCTAAACATGCCCTCATAAATTATCTCATGAAATTACCCTGAAATGTTTTATGCAGAATTAAGCAACTTTATCCATGCTCATCAATGCAGCCTCACCTGTATCCATCAATGCAGCCTCGCCCATGTCCACCAATTCAGTCTCGCTCGTGTCCACCAATACAGTCTGGCCCATGTCCACCAATGCAGCCTCGCCCGTGTCCACCAATACAGCCTCGCCCATATCCACCAATGCAGCCTCGCTCATGTCCACCAATGCAGTCTCACCCTTGTCCACCAATGCAATCTCACCCTTGTCCACAATGCAGCTTCACCCTTGTCCACCAATGCAGTCTCACCTGTGCCCATCAATGCAGCCTGCCCATGTTCATCATGCTGCCTACCTGTGTCCATCATGCAGGGGAGCAGAGGAGAAGAAGAGCATTGCTGGCCGGATGATAAGAGCACCGAGGGACATTACTGGAACAGCTCGGCATTCCGTACAGCCCCGCCCCCTGTCCAGGGAACTTTGATACACATCACTGATCCTGGTGATCTATCTAACAAATTCCCCGGGACCAGGGGCGGGGCTGTGTGTGACAGCGAGTGCGGGGAACACTCGGCTATTGATATGAAAGCCGCTAGAAATGTCCCTCGTGCTCTGATCATCCAGCCGGCTCTCTCTTCCCCTCCACGAGCGCAGGGAAAAGGACTCCAATACAACCCTACCGGCCGGCAGTGTTCTCCCCCCCCTCGCTCCCAGGCACCCCCTCCTCTAGCCCTCAAAATTCACTTGCAAAATGCAAGCAGGCGAGTGTAATTTTTGAGGGCTGCTCTAGAATGTTGATGGATAAGGTCCCTTCGGTTCTGGACCATTTCCCTTGGACAGTCATCTCTTCCAGGACTGCTCCCCAACCTGAAAGGCTGGCATCTGTTGTTACCACCTTCCAGGTAACTGGTAAGAAGGATTTCCCTTTCTGTAGATTCTCGGGTATCAACCACTAACTGACACACTTTTGGCAACAAACGCATCGGAAAATCTAGGGCCTGGACTTTCTTGTTCCAGGCAGACAGGATACTGTTTTGCAGCAGTCTCGAATGAAACTGAGCATAGGTAACCGCTTCGAATGAAGCCACCATCTTTCCCAACAACCTCATGCAAAGGCGAATAGAAGGACCCTTCTTCGCCCTGACCACCTGAACCAGATCCTTTATGGCACTGATCTTTGCCTTGGGTAAAAATACCCTCTTCTGGGTTGTATCTATAACCAGACCCAAGTACACTAGTCTTCTTACTGGCTTTAAAGAAGACTTCTCTAGTTTGAGGACCCAATCTAGGTATTCCAGGTAGTTGACTGTGGTGACCAAGCTTTGGTCTAAGCAGGCTACCGACTATCTATCAAGAGCAGGTCATCTAAGTAAGCTATAATCATTATACCCTGGGCCCTTAATCTGGCCAGAGGAGGGGCCAGGACCTTTGTGGAGATCTGCCTTAATGGTGGTGGCAGAGGGAGTGGTGCGACATCCCGCCGACTGACCCATGCACTATTTGCCTAAAAAGGAAGCTGTGGGGAGACATTCCCAAGAAAAAAACCCTTCCCACATCCTACCTGGAGCCTGGGCTCAGAGGAAGCGTGCAGCTTGTGACACGGAGGGAGACTGACAAGCATGGAACAGGTACGTGCTCTTGACAGCCCCCCAGTGGTGAATTTAGGTATAGCAACATTTACTTAAAGGAGAAAACCCACAAGAATTAGAAAATTCCTTAGGAATCTCCCTTACCTTATCCAGCTGCAGTATTCTGTGGTAAACCAATCAGACCCAATCTTCACCACTCACAGTGGGCTCCGTTAAAAAACCTTCAGGAACTGGGGGCCCCTTTTTATCAGGGGATCCTCACTCCTGGGCCTGTAAAGCACCCCACCAGGAAATATGGCTGAAAAAAAACAAACACTGGATCCCGGGGTCCAGCTCTCTAAAAAGAGAAGCGTTACAGGCAGAACCTCATTTCTTCTAAAACAAGGCCGGGTACCATTTATTTCAGCCTGGAAAAGACACTTTGAATGGATCTGGTTGCATAGCTTGCCCCAGCAAAGATAAAGCACATCTTTACTTGTGACCAACACCTAAGACATTGGCAGAAAAAAAAACTGAGGTACTCCTGGCAAGGGGAGGGGTTATATAGGGAGCTAAACTTCCTGTCTAGGGTGTGCCAGTGTCCATCACTTAAAGGTGCCTATATAACCCATACAGTTATTACTGTGGCTCTGTGTCCTGTGATGTATGATAAAGAAAGGACATTTATTGGCCCTCAACTCCATACTTAAAAAATTTGTGTGGAAAAATATGAAACCTGGCAGCTCCCACACCCAGCTACTTAAACACAAACACGCTGGGGGGGTAGGGATGGTTGATCTTCACAATTACCTTATGGCGACCCAGCTCTCTCTCTCTCTCTCTCTCTAATATTGGTTCTCTCCCTCGACTTATAAAATGTGTATTGATATTGAGATGTCCACTTGCCTCACTCCACAACCTACTACTAGCTGATATCTGGAGACCCTTCCATCTTAAAACCTTGCCTCTCACCACCCAAGCGTTATTGATAGCATGGTGGACCTTCCATGCGCTAACCCCCTCAGCTGCACAGAGAACACTAATGCCCATTATACTACAGGTCCTAGAATCAATCATTCCCCACATTTCTTTACATAAATGGGTAGGCAAGGGAATCTCACATCTCAAAAACTTGCTCGACAACCAAACCCTCAAAGCATTTACACAACTTCAAAAAGAATTTCAAATCCTGTCCACAGACCAATTTCTATATCTCCAAGTATCCCACTTTTTAAAATCCCTGACCTCCCCTGAAATATATGTTCACAAACAAGGCTTGCAGTGTTTCCTAAATCCAACGCCCTCAGTAAAGGGCACCTTTCTATTCTACAATCTATTGCAAAGCAAACTCACATTCCATAAATCCACCCCGTACTTAAAATGGGAGAGGGACCTAGGGAAAGACTTTAACACTAACAAATGGCAATCTGCCTTCAAGTCCATATTCCAGGCCTTCAAATGTGTCAACCACTGGAAATAATCCCAAAAGATCGCCCTTAGGTGGTATCATACTCCCTATAGGATTTCCAGGTATCTTGCTTCCCAATCCCCACTATGCTGAAGGGGATGCGGAGAGGTTGAACACCTTATGCATATCTTTTGGTCCTGCAAACACCTATCCAGTTTTTGGAATAAATTGTTTCAAACAATATATGAAATAACTGGAATCCTCACCCCACCCTCCCCGGCTCTGGAGATCCTCAGCTTAGGTATTGAACATTTTCCCCCAGAGTGCCTAAAAATCTTTACTCACACGTTACTAGCTGCCAGATCACTTATAACTAGGATATGGAAATCAAACTTATCACCTAATGCATCAGAAGTAATTGATATGGTAAAGCAAAATTATACTTATGAAAACCTACTAGCATACAAACATAGCAGCAGACAACTTTTTGATCATCACTAGGGATGAGCTGAACACCCCCCCGGTTCGGTTCGCACCAGAACCTGCGAACGGCCCGAAAATTTGCACGAACGTTAGAACCCCATTGACGTCTATAGGATTCGAATGTTCAAAATCAAAAGTGCTCATTTTAAAGGCTATTTTGCATGGTATTGTCCTAAAAAGGGTTTGGGGACCCGGGTCCTGCCCCAGGGGACATGTATCAATGCAAAAAAAAGCAGTTTTTTCGGGAGCCGTGATTTTAATGATGCTTAAAGTAAAAAAAAAAAGTGAAATATTCCTTTAAATATCGTACCTGGGGGGTGTCTATAGTATGCCTGTAAAGTGGCGTGTGTTTCCCATGCTTAGAACAGTCCCTGCACAAAATGTCATTTTTAAAGGAAAAAAGTCATTTAAAATTGCTTGCAGCTTTAATGTATGTCGGGTCCTGGCAATACGGATGAAAATCAGTGAGACAAACGGCATGGGTACCCCCAAGTCCATCACCAGGCCCTTTGGGTCTTGTATGGATATTAAGGGAACCCCACAACCAAATTAAAAAAGGAAAGGTGTGGGGCCCCCAGGCCCTATATACTCTGAACAGCAGTATACAGGCAGTGCAAACAAGACAGGGACTGTAGGTTTGTTGTTAAGTAGAATCTGTTTGTAATTTTGAACTGGTACATTTTTAATGTGTTTAGCTCCAGCCAAAAAATCTAGTTTAAGCTTTTTGGAAAACCTAGGGAAGGGTTATCACCCCTGTGACATTTGTCTTGCTGTCTGTGCTCCTCTTCAGAAGATTTCACCTCACTTTTTGTCCCAATGACAAATGTTTTTTGAAAATTTGGGTTTTATTGTGAGACAAGGATTGGTGATAAAGCATCAGTGGAAAGGAGAAAAGTTTTTCCCATATTAACTCTTACAGGAGAGAATTTCCCTTCCTAGGGGTAGATTTCATCTCACTTCCTGTTGTCTCCTTCCATTTGCAAGTAGGAGTCGTTTGTAAGTTGGATGTTTGAAAGTAGGGGCCTGCCCTATATACTCAGCAGAAATTTGGGCCTTAGGTGTTGTTGTGGCCACAACGCTGTAAGCCCTCTCAGGGCCCTGCTGTGAAATATTAGATCAAGAATTGTAATTACATGCCCCTGTTGAACAGGGGCAGAAAAATTGGGCCTTTGGTGGTGGTGCTGGTGCCACAACACTGTAAGTCCTCACAAATACTTTTGGTGGGCGCAGAAACGGGCCCTGCTGTGAAATATTAGATCAAGAATTGTAACTACATGCCCCTGTTGAACAGGGGCAAAAAAATTGGGCCTTTGGTGGTGGTGGTGGTGCTGGTGCCACAACACTGTAAGTCCTCACAGATACTCTTGGTGGGCGCAGAAACGGGCCCTGCTGTGAAATATTAGATCAAGAATTGTAATTACATGCCCCTGTTGAACAGGGGCAGAAAAATTGGGCCTTTGGTGGTGGTGGTGGTGGTGCTGGTACCACAACACTGTAAGTCCTCACAGATACTCTTGGTGGCGCAGAAATAGGCCCTGCTGTGAAATATTAGATCAAGAATTGTAATTACATGCCCCTGTTGAACAGGGGCAGAAAAATTGGGCCTTTGGTGGTGGTGGTGGTGCCACAACACTGGAACCCCTCACAGATGCTCTAGTTGGAGCGCAGGAACTAGCCCTGCTGCAAAGAATTGCATCAAAAATTGTAATTACACGCCCCTGTTAAACAGGGGCTAAAAAATTGGGCCTTAGGCACTGGTGCTGGTGCCACAACACTGCAACCCTTAACAGATATTCTAGTTGGAGCACAGGAACTAGCAAAGAGGGAAGACACATTAAGGAGTCAATGCTGCTCACCCCAATATGGACAAGAAAAATGGGAAAAGGTCCCCCGAGCGGGGTTTTTAGGCAGCTAACCATAGATATGAACAAGGCATTAAATAAAATATTAAAATGCTTTATTGAAGGGTAATGAATGAATGTAACAACATATAAATATAAATTGGGAGCTCCAGTGGGAAAATACCCATACCAAATACATATAATAGCAAACATAGGTTATACACAGCATATGATAAGGCTATTGCATAACAATCCTGACGCGTTTCGACCCATGAATTTTGGGGTCTCTTCAGAGGATGAGTTTGCTACAGAAAAAAGAAAAATTTATAACAGTATGTCCAGCTTATTTAAAAGAATTACAGCATAGGCAAGTTTGTTTAGCAACACTTTGCACATAATTACCACTGAGTTTGGATGTACCCCTCGATCAGAGCCTCCCCACACAGCAGCCAGACCATCCAGTGTGCCCGCACGTAGCAGCACCCCAGGAAGAAGGGGGAACAGGAATCCACTTGATATGGCTTGCAAGGAGTCACACGTATAATTGCCCCCCCACCAACACACCACTGGGGGGTGGGGCCGGAACCTACGAAAATTGTCAGAGCGTTAGCTCCTGAATATACCCATATAGGTTAGTAGTTAGATTTAACTGTTGGGCGGTCAGAAAGTGTTGTAATAATCTATTACAGCTTGAATTGATCATGTGAAGGATAATAAAATGAGTAAAGTGACTATATTGGTATAACTAATATAGAATATGTCAGGGATGACCTTGTCCTTAAATGCTGACAATGGCAGTGATAGGAAGAGAAGTGAAGGATGTGCACAGTGAATAATGACATGTAAAATATGTGTGAAAACAGGAATGTGCATGAAACAGTAGGAGTGAGTAAGAACTTATGATACATCTGATTATCAATGCTTTGTCAGACCCCATAGAATAATATTTTACTTATATTTAATTTTGATTTATGTGCACACCAGCTCTGGATGCCGTAGACTTAGATACTTGGCAATATCATGCACTTTTTCCTCAAATTCACACATCACACATACACTCTTTTTTGTTTTGTGTTGGTTTTTATTTTATTCATTTATTTATTTATTTTTTGTTTCTCTGCTGTTCAAACACTCACTTGCATCATTTTCATGCACATTCTTTTTTTCACATAGACTTAGATACTTGGCAATATCATGCACTTTTTCCTCAAATTCACACATTACACATACACATTTGTTTTTTTTTTGTTTTTTTTTCTGTTTTAAACACTCACTCGCATCATTTTCATGCACATTCCTGTTTTCACACATATTTTACATGTCATTATTCACTGTGCACATCCTTCACTTCTCTTCCTATCACTGCCATTGTCAGCATTTAAGGACAAGGTCATCCCTGACATATTCTATATTAGTTATACCAATATAGTCACTTTACTCATTTTATTATCCTTCACATGATCAATTCAAGCTGTAATAGATTATTACAACACTTTCTGACCGCCCAACAGTTAAATCTAACTACTAACCTATATGGGTATATTCAGGAGCTAACGCTCTGACAATTTTCGTAGGTTCCGGCCCCACCCCCCAGTGGTGTGTTGGTGGGGGGGCAATTATACATGTGACTCCTTGCAAGCCATATCAAGTGGATTCCTGTTCCCCCTTCTTCCTGGGGGGCTGCTACGTGCGGGCACACTGGATGGTCTGGCTGCTGTGTGGGGAGGCTCTGATCGAGGGGTACATCCAAACTCAGTGGTAATTATGTGCAAAGTGTTGCTAAACAAACTTGCCTATGCTGTAATTCTTTTAAATAAGCTGGACATACTGTTATAAATTTTTCTTTTTTCTGTAGCAAACTCATCCTCTGAAAATTCATGGGTCGAAACGCGTCAGATTTGTTATGCAATAGCCTTATCATATGCTGTGTATAACCTATGTTTGCTATTATATGTATTTGGTATGGGTATTTTCCCACTGGAGCTCCCAATTTATATTTATATGTTGTTACATTCATTCATTACCTTTCAATAAAGCATTTTAATATTTTATTTAATGCCTTGTTCATATCTATGGTTAGCTGCCTAAAAACCCCGCTCGGGGGACCTTTTCCCATTTTTCTGGAGCACAGGAACTAGCCCTGCTGCAAAGAATTGCATGAAAAATTGTAATTACATGCCCCTGTTAAACAGGGGCTGAAAAATTGGGCCTTAGGCACTGGTGGCGGGACTGGCGGCGCCCAGAACCAAAAATGTTCTTACAAGCTATCATCATGATCATTGAGGAGGAAGAGGATAATTACTCAGTATAACAGGATAGCCACTCAGCATCAGCATAGGCAGTCTTTGAAGGGATCTGACATTTCAAAAAAATGTATTCGGTTACATCAGCATCAGGTGCTTGGTAGCTGGTGGTGATCCAAGACTGATTCATTTTTATGAAGGTCAGTCGATCGACCGAGTCGGTGGACAGATGCACCCTGTGATCGGTTACAAAGCCTCCAGCAGCACTGAATGTGCGTTCCAAAAGAACGCTGGATGCAGGACAGGCCAGTAGCTCAATTGCATACTGTGCAAGCTCTGGCCAGTGATCCATCCTCAAGACCCAGTAACCCAGAGGATTTTCATTGGGAAAGGTGTCCAAGTCAGATCTTGCCCCTAGGTATTCCTGCACCATGTAAAACAGACACTGGCGATGGTTGCTGGAACCGATCATACCTTGGGGCTGCGGACTAAAAAATTGTCTGAACGCACCGGTCAGATGGCCACCTTCTCCACCGCTCCTTCTTTGACTGACTGAAGCTTCAGCAACACGTTGTCCAGAAACAGGAGTTTGTAACCTCCCAGCCTCTGGGAATGCTTTGCACAGACCTTCTGCAAGGCCTCCCGAAGATGTTTCATCTTCTGCTCCCTCTGCGACAGCAAGATAAGGTCCGCAACCCTACCCTTGTAACATGGAACAAGGAGGGTTGCCAGCCAGTATTGTTCCTTCTCCTTGATACCACAAATATGAGGATCCTTCTGCAGGCTTTGCAGGATCAGGGAGGCCATACAGCATAGGTTTGCTGAGGCATTCGGTCCGGAGTCCTCTGGGTTACTAAGGACGACATGATCCGATGCTGAGTGACAGGCTCCACCTCCATACTGACACAATCCTCCTCCTCCTCCTCTTCTTGTGTGATCGGCGAGCACACAGGAACACTGTCTGGATAAAGGGGGCCTTGAGAGGTAAGGAAGTCCTCTTCTTCCTGCCTCTGTTCTGCCTCAAGTGCCCTGTCCATTATTCCACACAGCGTGTGCTCCAACGGGTGGACAAGGGGGACAGTGTCACTGATGCATGCACTGTCACTGCTCACCATCCTCGTGGCCTCCTCAAATGGTGACAGGACAGTGCATGCATCCATGATCATGTCCCACTAACGTGGGGAAAAAAAACAAGCTCCCCTGACCCTGTCCTGGTGCCATAGTCGCACAGGTACTCATTGATGGCCCTCTGCTACATGTGCAGCCACTGCAGCATGGCCAACCTTGAGTTCCACCTGGTGGGCATGTCACAGATTAGGCGGTTCTTGGGCAGGTTAAATTCCTTTTGGAGGTCTGCCAGCCAAGCACTGGCATTATATGACCGGCGGAAATGCACACAGACTTTCCTGGCCTGCCTCAAGACATCCTGTAAGCCCGGGTACCTGCCCAAGAACCGCTGCACCACCAAGTTAAGGATGTGAGCCAAACGGGGCACATGGGTCAGTTGTCCCTGTCGGTGGGCGGAGAGGAGGTTGGTGCCATTGTCGCAAACCACCATTCCTGCCTTAAGTTGGCATGGCATCAACCACCTCTGAACCTGCCCCTGCAGAGCTGACAGAACCTCTGCCCCAGTGTGGCTCCTGTCCCCCAAGCACACCAGCTCAAGCACCGCATGGCATCTTTTGGCCTGCATACTTGCGTAGCGCCTTGAACACCTACGGAGCACTGCTGATTCCGAGGACAAAGCACAGGAAGAGGCCATGGAGGAAGAAGAAGAGGAGGGGGTAGAGGAGAGAGGTGTGTCAGAATCATTAGTAGTGGCATTTTGGAGGCGTAGTGGCGGAACAACCTCCAACACTACTGCACCTTGTTCTGCATCCTTCCCAGCTGCCAGCAGAGTCACCCAATGCGCCGTGAAACTTAGGTAACGTCCCTGTCCATGCCTGCTGGACCATGAGTCAGCGGTAATATGCACCTTACCGCTGACCGCCCTGTCCAGCGAGGCATGGACATTGCCTTCCACATGCCAGTAGAGAGCCTGAATCGTCTTCCGTGAGAAAAAGTGGCGTTTGGGTACCTGCCACTGAGGAACCGCACATTCCACAAACTCACGGAAGGAGGCAGAGTCTACCAACTGAAAAGGTAGCAGTTGAAGTGCTAGCAATTTTGCCAAGCTAGCATTCAACCGCTGGGCATGTGGATGGCTGGGAGCGAACTTCTTTCGGCAGTGCAGCAGCTGGGGCAGGGAAATTTGCCTGGTACAATCTGACGTTGGTGTATCGAAAGCAGATTGCCCACAAGTACTTGACTGTGACACACCTAATTCTACACCTTCATTCCTCTCAGTGCAGGTCTCAGAGAGGACTGAAGGTATAGTGGGGTTGGAGATCTCAGCTGATGAGGAGCAAGGAGAGGTCCTCTTTGTTCTTTGGTGTGGGTCTTTTAGATACACTTGCCAATGAACTGCAATGCAGGTCAACATATGTCTGGTCAAGCATGTGGTTCCCAAGTGGGAGATGTTTTGGCCACGCGAGATACGCTTGAGAAATATGTTGCAAATAGCAGCGGTGCTATCTGATGCACTCATCTCAAAAAAGCCCACACCAAAGAACTTTTGGAATAATGCGCAGAGACAGCAGCGCCATGCCCATGCGGAGCTTTGTGGTGTGATGCAGTCAGTGTGATGCCCTTAGGCTGGCCCCTGGAGGGCATCCTGCCTCATTGGTGATGTGCCTCCTCCTCCTCTCTCCTATCAGGCACCCACGTTGAGTCAGTGACCTCATCATCCCCTCCCTCCTCATCACTGGAGCAAACCTGGCAGTATGCTGCAGCAGGGGGAGCATGACTGCCAGATTGCTGTCCTTCTTGGGCACCCCCTCTGTCTGTGCTCACGTTACTGGCTTCATCTAGCTCAGTATCATCATCAGAGCCTTCTAAATGCTGGGCATCCTCCTGGAGCATGTACCCAACACTGTGGTCAAACAGTTTGAGGGACTCCACAGGAGGACATGGTGGGGCTAGGGAAGGAGTCACTGATGCCATTGAGCCGAGGGAAGAGGCCATGTTGGCAGCTGCTTTGCCAGACAAAGTACCCTGAGCATGGGTGAGAGAGAATGAGGGGGATGAGGACAGCTTGGTCATCCACTCGACCAAGTCTTCCACATGTTGCGGCTCAACACGGCCAGCTGCCGAAAAAAAAGGCCAAGCGTGTCCCACGGCCATGTGCTGATGAGGATGCACTGTCTCCACGACCAGCACTGTTGCCTCTAGACACAGAGCCTGCTTGCCCTCTTTTATTGGCTTGTGACTGTCTGCCTCTACTTGTTGGCCTTCCAGACATACTAATGGCCTGCAGTGAGATGTAGCTGCACTAAGCTGGTATATATATATATATATATATGAGAACACCACCAATCTTCTACAGGTAGCTTTAGATGAACACTGTGCAGAGGTCGCACTACACTAACTTGTAGCTTTAGCTGAACACTGTGCAGAGGATGCACTACACCAACGCTAAAATAATGTAGCTGCCTGCAGTAGTGATAGGATCAGAAAAACACCACCAACCTTCTACAGATAGCTTTAGCTGAACACTGTGAAGAGGAAGCACTACACTAACGTTAAAACAATGTAGCTGCCTGCGGTAGTGATAGGAACAGGAAAACACCACCAACCTTCTACAGATAGCTTTAGCTGAACACTGTGAAGAGGACACACTACACTAACGTTAAAATAATGTAGCTGCCTGCGGTAGTGATAGGATCAGGAAAACACCACCAACCTTCTACAGGTAGCTTTAGCTGAACACTGTGCAGAGGTCGCGATAGACTAACGTGTAAATAATGTAGCTGCCTGCGGTAGTGATGGGATCAGGAAAACACCACCAACCTTCTACAGATAGCTTTAGCTGAACGCTGTGAAGAGGACGCACTACACTAACGTTAAAATAATGTAGCTGCCTGCAGTAGTGATAGGATCAGGAAAACACCACCAACCTTCTACAGATAGCTTTCCCTGAACACTGTGCAGAGGACGCACTACACTAACGTTAAAATAATGTACCTGCCTGCGGTAGTGATAGGATCAGGAAAACACCACCAACCTTCTACAGATAGCTTTAGCTGAACACTGTGCAGAGGACGCACTACACTAACGTTAAAATAATGTAGCTGCCTGCGGTAGTGATAGGATCAGGAACACACCACCAACCTTCTGAAGATAGCTTTAGCTGAACACTGTGAAGAGGACGCACTACACTAACGTTAAAATAATGTAGCTGCCTGCGGTAGTGATAGGATCAGGAAAACACCACCAACCTTCTACAGGTAGCTTTAGCTGAACACTGTGCAGAGGTCGCACTAGACTAACGTGTAAATAATGTAGCTGCCTGCGGTAGTGATAGGATCAGGAAAACACCACCAACCTTCTACAGATAGCTTTAGCTGAACACTGTGCAGTGGATGCACTACACTAACGTTAAAATAATGTAGCTGCCTGCGGTAGTGATAGGATCAGGAAAACACCACCAACCTTCTACAGGTATCTTTAGCTGAACACTGTGCAGAGATTGCACTACACTAACTTGTAGCTTTAGCTGAACACTGTGAGGATGACGCACTACACTAACTTGTAGCTTTAGATGAACACTGTGCAGAGGTCGCACTACACTAACTTGCAGCTTTAGCTGAACACTGTGCAGAGGTTGCACTACACTAACTTGTAGTTTTAGCTGAACACTGTGAGGAGGACGCACTACACTAACTTGTAGCTTTAGCTGAACACTGTGAGGAGGACACACTACACTAACTTGTAGCTTTAGCTGAACACTGTGAGGAGTACGCACTACACTAACTTGTAGCTTTAGCTGAACACTGTGCACTACACTAACTTGTAGCTTTATATGAACACTGTTCATAGGATGCACTACACTAACTTGTAGCTTTAGCTGAACACTGTGAGGAGGACGCACTACACTAAGTTGTAGCTTTAGCTGAACACTGTGCAGAGGTCACACTACACTAACTTGTAGCTTTAGCTGAACACTGTGAGGAGGACGCACTACACTAAGTTGTAGCTTTAGCTGAACACTGTGCAGAGGTCACACTACACTAACTTGTAGCTTTAGCTGAACACTGTGAGGAGGACGCACTACACTAACTTGTAGCTTTAGCTGAACACTGTGAGGAGGATGCACTACACTAACTTGTAGCTTTAGCTGAACACTGTGCAGAGGTCGCACTACACTAACTTGTAGCTTTAGCTGAACACTGTGAGGAGGACGCACTACACTAACTTGTAGCTTTAGCTGAACACTGTGAGGAGAATGCACTACACTAACTTGTAGCTTTAGCTGAACACTGTGCAGAGGTCACACTAAACTAACTTGTAGCTTTAGCTGAACACTGTGAGGAGGACACACTACACTAACTGTAAATAGTCTAGCCAGCAATTTTCTTCAGGTAGCTGTAAATACTGTAACAACACAAGCCTGCCTGTCAGTAGGAAGATAATAACAGGAACGGATCTAGCTAAACTGAATACAGTGTATATATATATATATATATATATATATATATATATATATACTTTCAACACCTGGGATGCATGTATACAGTATACACAATACACTGTAAGTGCAGCTAACTCACTGACTGTCCTGCCTAATCTATCTAACTTAAATAAAATGACACTGTCTCTCTGTCTCTGTCTCTCAACGCCTGAACACACACTACACAGGGCCGCCGTGCAGGCGGACCTATATAGTGTGGGGTGTGTACTAAACCCCCTGAGCCATAATTGGCCAAAGCCACCCTGGCTTTGGCCAATTACAGCTCTCTCTACAGACGGCGCTGTGATTGGCCAAGCATGCGGGTCATAGTGCATGCCTGGCCAATCATCAGCCAGCAATGCACTGCGATGCCGCAGTGAATTATGGGCCGTGACGCGCCACATGAATTTGGCACGAACGGCCCATATCGTTCTCAATTCGGCGAACGGGCAAACAGACAATGTTCGACTCGAGAACGTAGCTCATCCCTAATCATCACTGGGACTTATGGAATTCCTGGACAAAGAACAATTGACTGACTGCATATTATGCAATATATACTGCTATGCTAATTAAGAATGTCACAGTCCTTATCCAAGCTTCTTTTCCTTTCTTCATGAAAGTACTCGGTCAGACCACACTCTAATACCGACATTCTATCCTATTTTACTGTGTTCTTATTATTTTTGTTTACTTAAAATTATTTTATTCTAATTTTATTTTTATTTTTTTATCTCCTACTACTATGTTTATATACACTGTGTAATGTATCCACAGTATACACATTATATTTGTAAAATCTACTATATATACTCAATGTTATTGGAGCCAAGTTTGGGCTCATTGCTACTCTGTATGTGTGATCCTCATCGGAGCACACGCTACCTGTTGAATTGTATCTTTACTGTTTATTCTTATGATAAAAAAGAATGAAACAAAAAAAATCTTTGTGTGCGACAGCAACTTTGTAAGATATTTCTTTGGATTAAAACATTTACTCAATATCTCTCAGTTGATCTTTCATATATACAAAGCATTATACTTGTAGGATTGATTCCTTGGGTTACCACTTAAGACCACTGTTTTTTTTAAAAAGAGAGGTTTGTTTTTTTTTTTTTTTTTTAATTTTAGAAATCATACTTACCTAGGTGAATGCAGCATCAGTCCTATGTTGCATCTGTGCCCCGTCGGTTCTAAGACTGAGAACTGAGCGATCAAACACCACTGATCACTCAGTTCTCAGTGCTCATTGAGCAGAGTGCTGGTGACTGTCATTCATCGCTGTCTGCTCTGCCCTCTCTCACGCTAACTGGCATGCTGGGCTGTGGAAGTGGTGGGAGCAACTGGCTCAGCCTCTCAGCGGCATGCTGAGAGGCTGAGCCAGGTGCCAGTCCAGGCTTATGGGTAGATCCTTATAATATGATTGCGATCTTTCCCCAGCCTGGACCGGCTCTGTGACACCAGTCGACAGCGGGCTTCAGCGAGCTATGGCGTTATTTCTCCTTTTTAAAAAAAAATTAATACATATATATAGTGGTTGC
Source organism: Aquarana catesbeiana (assembly GCF_042186555.1). Classification (NCBI taxonomy): domain Eukaryota; kingdom Metazoa; phylum Chordata; class Amphibia; order Anura; family Ranidae; genus Aquarana; species Aquarana catesbeiana. Next base: position 131,969,391 of record NC_133334.1, on the reverse strand, counting down.
TTCACTTTCCTTTAAACCTTCCCAGCACCTCAGGGTACATAATTTCAACTTCAGAGCAGAGATGCTTATTATCACCAGGAAGCTTCCCAGAACAGTTCTCAGGAGCACTCAGATGCTCTCTTACTAAGAGTTACATACCTTCAACCCCTTTGGAATGTATTTCACTACAAAAACAACTCTGCATTCACCCTTTCATCTACAGGTTAACATGCAGAATCATTCACCAAATCAATTAACCTGTTCAACAGCTGTTATACACTGAGCTCCTCCACCTCATTTTGTTCTTTCCCCTGATTGGACTGATTGAAGAATCATTTTCTTTAGAGATTTTTGTTATGCAGCCCCAAGGCAAACAGAAACATGACCCATTCCATTTTTTCCCTTGTATATCCTCCAGCTAAAATCAACTAGTATAAAAAATTGGGGCAAATAATGAAGTATAAATTATTTTTCACATCTACACTCTGTTCCTCCTTTTCTATTTTTGCCAGAACTTGCTGTCTGTCATTAAAATGAGGCACCACTGCTAAAAATGCCGGAAAAATATGGGAGAACTAATTTGGTACATCTTTGAAATATGTTTACATTTGCCTCATGTTTTCGCCATACTTCCAAATTTCTATTTAAAATCACAAAGTGTTGCCTTTGCTAAAGTGAAATCCCAACCAACATTGTCAGCTCTGGCTCCGGCTTTTTCCTTCACCACCATCTATTTATTATCTTTCACCCCTCTCTAGGTATGTACATTTATTTCTTTCCTAGCAATACAATGCTGAGGAAGAGCCTAAACACACACTTTGTATAGGGAAAAGTTTCTTGAGAGATGCAGTTTTGGGAATGTGCCTATGTAAATAAGAACTGAACTCCCAGCAGCCGCCTCTGTAAAAAATTTCAATCACGGTTATGATGATGTCACAGGGAGTAATAAAAGCTGCTCCTTACTACAAGAAGGCATTTAAAAGGAGAGAAAAGAAAAGAGAAATTTGGGAGGGGGGTGTGGGTACTACAAAAATAAATTAAAAATGTCCTACGCTACCCAATACACAAATCAAAAAAATTCAAACAATTAAAAAAATTCATACAGAGCAGCTAACGCAATTGTTGTATCACCAACTCAAAAAATATATATATAAAAAAAACATATATATATTATATATATATAATGCAGTGCTCCTTCACATATAATCCTGACTAAATCGCCATATAACAAAAAAATCTGATTAAAAACAGTGAAATAAATATATATGACGTAGAAAAATAAATATTTCCTGACAGACTCCATGGCAGCCTACCTGTGGGTTAGCCCCACCTCCTCTCCAATGCTATAGGACCCCATTCAAATAAATGAGCACTCACCGCTAGGTACTGTGTTCCTTTTTTGTCCTCCTCCAATGGACCTACACACACTGTCTGCGTCCGGTCGGATGTTTCCAGGATTTCGGCATACCTTATGCAGTGCAGCTCAGAGCCCAGCCACGGGCGGGCGAGTAGATTTGAGGCCCTAAAATACCCCGGTGGTGGATGGGAGGTTGCCTCTGTATGCCTGACGATGGACGCATCAAAGGCTGGCAAGGTCTGTGATCCTCCTTGTTTTTTCCATTATTTCCATGGCAGTCGTATCTGTGTATTTGTCTGTTGTAGACTTTTTTTTCCCCTTTGGGGCTTGTTGTATCGGTACTGGGGCTCCTCATGGCAGCTGGAGTGCTCTACGCTCCAGCGCGCCATGGTGTTTCCAGGTTGCGGCCATCGCCGCTGTTCACGCATGCGCAGAGCCTTCCTCGAGATCGAGGCTTGGCTCGTGCGTGTGCAGTTCAGGCAGGCTTTTATGGCAGCCGCACAGGGGAGGCGGTGACATCACGGGCGGGGGATTTGAAAGCAGCTTCCAGCTCCTGCCTAGATGGGATTCGCTTAGGCAGTGAGTGCTAGCAAGTACAGCAGCTGCAGCTTCTCCAGCCCTGGTTTGCTTGGTGAGTGTCTGATGCCTTCTTCATACAATCTTCTATATTTTGCTCTATGCAGGGTAAGTCCTTGTGTGGCCGTTGTCACACCCGAGCAGTTGGGGAAAAAAGGGACGGAAAATTGGAATTTGGAATCTCTTGTGAGGCGTGTGGTGCAACAATATCTGAAGGAAATGGAGACACCCCACACCTGGAGCCAGTCCACCACTCTATCTGGCCCCCTGGCTGATGAGGCCCATGAGGATCCAGGCCCTTCTCAGCCCTATGCTTCTTCACCCGATTCTTTGGATGGTGAGATTGAAGGTGAAGAGGATAGCAGAGGCTTTGATTTCTCTCTGGTTTCGCCACTAATCAAGGCAGTTAAAGAGGCCCTTAAGTGGGAAGATTCGTGCACCCCCCCAGCTAAATAGAAAAAGTTTTTTAAGCAGCTGGGGAAAGAACGTTCAAACTTTCCGCTCCTTGCCGAATTAAAGGACATTATTAAAGGACATTATTGAGGAAGAGTGGAATAAGGTGGACAAGAAGACTTCCATGTCTAATAAAACTTCCAGATTATACCCCTTCAAGGCAGAGTAAGTAAAATATCTGGAAAATGCTCCTCTTGTGGATGCAGCTTTGATGCGTCTAGCCAAAAATGTTACTCTACCCTTGGAGGATGCGGTATCTTTTAAGGACGGTCTTGAGAGAAAGATAGACCAGGACATCAAGAGGATCTATGGGCTTGCCGGTATGGCTTGCAAACCTGCCCTGGCGCTAGAAGCCATGTCCAATCTCAGACTACTGGGTTGTCAGGACGGTCTCGTCAGGGCACAAATGGGCCTTTTCCAGTACCCCTCCCCCCCATATTTGTCTCCACTCTACTTTCTTCTTCGTAGGAACAGAAACAGGCATTACTGTCCTATGTGGACATACTGAAGACGCAGTGGTACACGTCCCAAAGGACGAATGGTTCCAGGGGATATACTCCCCTCTCTTCCTAGTTTGAAAGAAAGAAAGAGGTTCTTGGCACCCAGTCATAGACCTGACTTACCTCAACAAATTTATAAAACGCGGAAAATTCAAGATTTCAGTCGACTTAAAAAAACGCCTATTTCCACGTCCCAGTGAAAAACGAATTTCACAAATACCAACGGTTCCAAGTCAGGGAAGAACACCTGCAATTCATCTGCCTTCCCTTCAGGCGGACAGCTCCCCCCCAAGTCTTTTCAAAGGTTCTCTTGGCCATAATGGCCCTCATCCGACTGAAAGAGATACGTCTCTACCATTACCTCAACGACCTCCTAGTGTTGGCCCAAGACAGGGAACAGTTACTGGTCCACAGGGAGTAGGCAATCTCCACCTTGTCCAGTTTTGAGTGGCTCCTGAATCTTGAGAAAAGCCACCTAGACCCAGTCCAACGCCTGGTATACTTGGGAGCTCAGTTCAATACAATAATGAACACCATCTCCCTCACACTAGAAAAGATTCCGGTGATTCGAGAGAGAATTTCTCTGGCCCTATACACCTCACGTCTAAAAGCCTCTCAGTGCCTGGAAATCATCGGCACAATGGTCTCCACGACCCCCAAGTGGGCCCTGTGGAGGTTACGCCCTTTCCAGTCAGGATTCCCCTGGCAATGGAAATCATGCGACAAGAACCAAACTATCCATGTATCTACAACAATGAGGAACAGCCTCTTCTGGTGGCTTCAGTGCAGAAACCTACTGAATTGCCACTCCATTGCCCCATCTCCTGGGTCACGGTCACAACCGATGCCAGTGGTACCGGTTGGGGAGCCCTCTGCGGATCGAACCTAGCACTTGGCAAGTGGGACACTCATCTCCCCAAACCAGGCTCAAACATTCAAGAACTTTGGACAGTCTGGTGTGCCCTCCAGTCCTTCTCTCACCTCTTGAAGGGAGAGTCAGTGTTATTGAGGATGGACAATACCACGGTGGTATCCTATGTGAAAAGGCAAGAAGGCACATGGAGCTCCACACTCGGGAAGTCATACCCATCTTTTCATGGGCCCAGAAGAACCTGTCCGGCATTTTGGCAGTCTTCGTCCCCGGAGTCCAGAACACTCAGGCGGACTTCCTTTCATGCATTGAGTTGGACAACAATGAGTGGTCTCTTCATGTGAAGACATTTGAGTGGATTCTATCAATGGGAGTCAATCCCGAAGTGGATCCTTTCGCTTCCCCCTGCAACTACAAAGTGAAGAAATTTTACACTCGGGATCGTTGTAACCAGGCCTTTGGAACAGATGACCTGACAGATCATTGGAGTTTCAAGGAGGCGTATGCCTTTCCCAGCTCCCGATTATCCTCAGATTCCTGCGGAGGCTTCAAACAGAAGCATTCAAAGTGGTAACAATAGCTCCGTGCTGTCCGAATAGGCCTTGGTTTCCCCTCCTGATCCAGCTCAGTTTTTGGTATCCGGTACCTCTTCCTCTCAGGCCGGACCTTCTTTCTCAAGGGATGGTCCTGCACCCTTGTCCGGCATGACTGAGACTGATGGTCTGGTTCTTGAGAGGGAGAGGCTGGAATCTTTTGGGTGCTCCTCAAAAGTGATCTCCACCCTCATGAGCTCAAGAAGGACAAGCACAAATAAAGTTTATGGGAGGATCTGGGCCAAATTTGTTGAGTTTTTCTATTCTACGGGCAGATCCTTCAGACATCCAGAAGTTCAGGATATTCTCAGTTTCCTTCAATCTGGCCTAGATATACCATTATCTACCATTATCTATCAGCTCTCTTATGCCCCGTACACACGGTCGGATTTTCCAATGGAAAATGTCCGATTGGAACGTGTTGTCGGAAATTCCGACCGTGTGTGGGCTCCATCGGACATTTTCCATTGGATTTTCAGACACACAAAGTTGGAGAGCAGGAGATAAAATTTTCCGACAACAAAATCCGATCGCGTCAATTCCGACCGTGTGTGGCCTGTTCCGATGCACAAAGTGCCACGCATGCTCAGAAGAAATTTCGACACGGAACAGCTCGGTCAGGTAAAATTAGCGTTCGCAATGGATACAGCACTTTCGTCACGCTGCAATGTTAAAAATGGTTTAATACAGCGCACTCTCTTCTTCTTTATAATGTGAAAAGAATTAAGTAGTTTTGCTGCTCATATTCACACACACTTCTCACAAACTTATTTTTTTGTTTTTTTCTTGGGATTCCCTGAATATATTGTTATTTGTCACATCTGACATAATTTTTTTTTTTTTTTTTTTTGATTTAAAGCTATTTTTCGTTTAGATTTTATGTTTGTATTTTTTCCAAGGCTGATCTTTGTTTAATGTTATTTTTAGTTTTACTCCAGACTATTTTTGTGTGTGTTTTGTGTGTCAAGTTACCACAACACCATTGATATCTTTTATTATTTAATCTCAAGGAGATTGTTTGTTGTTGGTGTCCCTTGTTAATTTCACATTGTATTTTTGAAATGTACCTGAATCCTCACAAACCAACTGTCCTTTTTGAAGTAAAACACACATAGGCAAGTATAATTCAAAACAAAAATCCTTTATTAAGGGCTCAGAACCAAACAAAGAGGGAGGCAACGCTGGATCAACAGGAGAAATTATCGAAGCCTGGGACCCCCAGGGCAGACATCAATTCTTGAACATCAAAATTGGTGGCCTGAGGAGTCCATATGTAAGGGAGGGCAGTCTGGTCCAGAAGTCGCAGAGATCCAGAAAGCAGCAGATGACATCGATGTCCCCAGGCTGTGGTACCACAAGAGGCTGCATCTTTTGGCCGACCAGCCTGGATCCAGGGTCCTCACTTTCTGGTCTTCCTTCCATGCTTAATTCCGTGCTGTGGCTGTGCTGTTGGAGATGTGGCAGGAGGAGGAGTAGGACCTGGAGGAGGAGGAGGACTGGGAGGACCTGGAGGAGAAGGAGGAGGAGGACCTGCAGGAGGAGGAGGAGGACCATGTGTGAGTTTGCAAAGGTGTGTCCCAGATGTAATTTGGGCCCTCATACCTTTAATAAGAGCCTCCAATATGAGGGACTCACACATGAGTTGTTGTCCCTCCTCCATCCTCTGCATTATAGAGGCAATGAGGGCAGCAATGTCCTCCTCCACTGTGTGTGGTGCTCCCAGGGCCTCTGTAGCCCTCCAAAAGAGACCTATGGCAGCCTCCTTTAGGGCACGCCTCCTCCTGCCACTTTCTCTTTCCAGGTGTTGGGGAGGGACCGACATATCAGCCAGCCTGCTCGGCCTGGCCACCTCCTGGCCACCTCCTGGCTGAGACTTCCCTGTGTATGAAAAAGGGACATGGTTTTAGTTTTTGCATCATCAATCACAATCAGAAATTAGTACTCCAAACTAACATCTAGTTAACATCATTGATTGGACAAGCAGAAATATTTAGAGGAATGCTATACCTGGCTCAAGCTGGGCTCCTCCACATGTTGCTGCCTGGAAGGCCCAGGTTGGGCATCAGAAGCCTCAGCTGAGGGGGAAGGAAGCGTGGAAGGAAGACTGGAGAGTGATGACCCAGGTTCAGTCTGGCCTGCCAGAAAATGCAGCCTGTCATAGTACCACATCCTGGGGACATAGATGTCATCTGCTGCTCCGGGATCTCTGCGAATCCTGGACTTTCTGGCGCTCCCTTACATATGTGCTCCTCAGGCCACCAATTAGGATCTTCAAATATGTGATGTCTGCCGTGTGGATCACCTGCTTCACAATTTCCAACAATTGATCCAGCGCTGCCTTCCTCTTTGTTTGGTTCCTGTAATGTGGGTGGTTGATCTCCCACAGACAGGGCAGCTCCCTGAACATGTCAATGAATATTGACATGAAGTCATTATCTTGTAATAAGATATCCATGTTCACTGCAAGACACAACACAAGAAAAAGCCTAATGTCAGACCAAACTCTCCTAATCTTGTTACAATATAGGCCTCAATCTAGAAGCAGTATAGGCACAAGTATGTCTCTTACCTTCGTTCTTACGATCGGCGCGTCCAATGCTCCTTCCTCCGCTCACAGATCGTACGTAATACGCACGCGTGTTACGCTTTATACACACTGCGCATGCGTGTATCTCCGCCCGCCCCTGACGTTTTTTCTAGTCTATTCCCTGCCCCTTTTCATTCGGCACAGTGGGTGAAGAGCACATGGCGGAGTCACAGCAGGTGCGTGCTAATTACAGGAATGAGGAGGTGGAGGAGGAAAGCCCAGATCCGGACACGTCCCGATCCAGAAGGAGAAGATTTAAGGCCACAAATATGTCCTTTGGGGAGATGTTGGAGATGGTCGACATCCTGAAGAATGCCGACTATGACGGGAAGTATGGGCCTTACCCCAACCCCAATATCAGAAAGGCCAAGATCATTGCGAAAGTGGTCAAAAGTCTGCACAGGAATTTCGGGGTACGACGATCGAAATATCAGCTCAGGAAGCAGTGGTCGGACCTGAAATTAAGAGAGCCTGAGCAGTACCGAAAGATCCGGAGAGTGCTGCAAAAAAGTAAGTAGTTGTGCTGTGTTCCTATTCTTTTTGTCTTTATTACGTTCGTGCTGCTCCATATGCTTTTCTTAATTGTTTTACAGTTTAAAATGTCAATTTTAATGTTCATGGGCCCATTATTCGTTCGTATCAAACATTTTTTTTTCGGCCTCTAAAACACTATTGTTTAGGCCATATGCATTTTCCTACATTTTTTAGGGCCTACTTGGATGCAAAATATTTGGTTGTGTAGATGGCTTTGTTACTAGAATGAAATGCAAACTAAATTCTGTGTAAGGAGAGGATAATCAGCAGCTGTTTTCACATCTGGACACTGGAACACTAGTGTGGGACACAAGAACACCCTTTTTATTAGGGGGCCCACACAGGTGCTCCAGTGTATACTATAGGGGGGGCTCCATCTGTGAAGCTTGTACAAAACAGGTAAAGTATTGCAGGTTGACAAAGGACACTGAAAAAGCGACATCTTGAAACTCTCCTAAAATTGACAATTGTACACCACTTCCAAGCAATGTTTCCTATTTATAGTTCTGCCATCAAATATCTGTGTGCTAATTATACCATTTTTGTTTTACATAGGGGAGAAAAGACTCGGAGGACACCCCATATCCGAGGAGACCAGAGACCCCCCACCTCTGGAAGAAGGTGAAATCCCACCAACCCAAGAAGAGCAGGAGGAGGAAGAAGATGTGGTGGAAATTGGAACCACAACAGGTGAGTGTCTGCGACCACAGGCTCAGGTAAGAGATGGATGCTGGCAGATTTTTGATACCTGTTTTTGTTTGGTTTCTCTCTTTTTAGGTGATCGTGAGGTTATGGATCGAGATCCTTTCACATCAGAAAGTGCCCAGATCCTGATCGGGGAGATAATGGGGTGTAATTTAGAATTGGAAAACATCAAGAAAAAAATCAATGATGTGAGTAAAAAAAATAATAACATCAGTGATGTTTTGGGGCGAATTTAAAACCCCACGAAATCTCATTTTTTTGTGTGGTACAATCTTTTAAATTTTTTAGCGATGTTTTGAAATGCCAAATTTGGAGGATGCACACAGTGTGCCAACATGTGCTATCTGCCATCACGGGAGATCAATGGATGCATTTTGAGGGTGCAACCCCTCCCTCAATAAGGAAGGGGTTGCTCCAACAAAACACGTCCCTTGATCCCCCGTGATGGCAGCTAGCACATGTTGACATTCGTAAATTGGTGTGCATCTTCCAAATTTGGCTTTTCAAGGGGTGACTTCACCCCATCTGAACGCAATATCAAACACAGTTCCTAAATATTCATGTCTGATATTGCCTTCAAGTTTTACCAAATGTGAACTTTGTAAGTTCAAGATTGTTGTGTTTCTTGTTGGTTTTACACAGGCCTGTTTTATCGTAAATGGACATTTCGATTTTTGATAATGCCACCCCAAAAATTGTTATACAACAAACATACAAAAACCATTTCTAAATGCACATGTGATTGTGCAGGTATTAAAAAGTTTGTTAATCAAGAATGTGTGGATTATTGTCTCAACGCTACAACACTTTTGTGGTGATGTAATTGCTGTTTTCTGAGAAAATGGGGGTTATTTCCTAAGGGCAAATCCTCTTTGCACTACAAGTGCATTTTCAGTGCAGTTTGAAGAGCACTTGTAGTATAAAAAGTGTATACGCCTTTAGTAAATAACAGCCAACAGTGCTTTGTATAAGGTTACACAATCATTCCATTTTCAGGACTCCACACATTGCTGTCAGGGTCAGCTAAAACAAACACAAGCAGTAAATGTCACCAAAGATTAAATTTGTTTTTTTATCTGATAAATGCTTCACAAATTGTCTGGCATATTGATGGCCCCCCTACACGCAAAGAACTCAAGGTATCTTAACCGGACATCAACATTAACCGGGGGCACTCAGGGAGGGCAAGCCAGGACGGCCACTTTCAAGCGCCGTCAGGGTTGTATCATGTAGATTTCCGGCCTCAGGCCCAACTGAGCCAGCATAGTTGGCAGAATGTTGGCGTAAAAAGTTATGGAGAACACAGCACGCCAGGATTAGATGATTAAGTTTATACTCCGCCATATGAATGGGTGTCAGAAATAGGCGGAACCGGCTGGTCATGATTCCAAATGTGTTCTCCACCACTCTTCTGGCTCTGGCCAGCCGGTAATTAAAAACCCTCTGTTCTGGGGTGAGGGTCCTCATCGGGAATGGCCGCATAAGATGGTCCCCCAGCGCAAATGCTTCATCTGCAACGAAGACTAATGGGAGTCCTTCCACATTGTCCTCTGGAGGTGGCAAGTCCAAGCTGCCATTCTGGAGACGCCTGTAGAACTCCATCTGGGCGATGACTCCACCATCAGACATCCGGCCATTCTTCCCCATGTCCACATACAGGAAGTCGTAATTAGCCGACACCACCGCCAACATCACAATACTATTGAACCCCTTGTAGTTGTAATAGTATGACCCCGAGTTGGGTGGTGGGACGATGTGGACGTGTTTCCCATCAATTGCCCCTCCGCAGTTAGGAAAGTCCCACCGCTGGGCAAAGTGGGAGGCCACAGTCTGCCATTCCTGTGGCGTGGAAGGAAACTGTTGAGGAAAACAAAAATAATTTACTATTTTTGCACATAAACATGGCAAGCAGATTAGGCACAAACATTCTTGGCCAACCTCCAGATAGCATTTATTAAGGGGAAATTAACATCAAAGTATAAGGTACACCTATCATATTCAACCTCCCCCTCTCATGGGCCATTTCTAACATTATGGGGGGGCGGAATCGTGGACAGGTAACCCTCTTCACTTCATTGAGAGATGAATGCCTAAATACAGGGTATTACTTGTAACAGCCCCTCCTTAGTTACACTATTGGCAGCCCACTGGACAGGTAAGAAGTGTCATAATACAAAGATATAAATACACACTGTACACATTTGAGGACATTTGGACATTCTGATATTATCTATCAAGATAATAAGAGAATACAAAAACTTTAAACAGTACCATTGGAAAGTATACAGGCAGGCCCTTGCACTACATGCTTTGGGGAATTCATCCATAAATCTGACCACAAAAGAGATGGGTATAGTGTGTATGGTTTGGCAAAGTCAGCAGATAGATGATTGAGGATAGATAGAGAATTGGGATCAGCTGGCTTAGCAATTGGGGGGAGGGAGGGTTACTAAAAATGATTTGGTGACACCACAAAAAAAAGCCTCTGGCACTCTGCCTGAATTTAAAGCACAAATCAAATTTCTAAACATTTTAGGGGGTGTTTGGGGTAAAGCACTACTATAGAGCTGATAAAATACATTGTTAAGTGACTACATGAGGTGAATATAGGGGCAGGAGAGCATGTTGGGGAGGTTATTGAAGGCAGATATGTATGAAGGACTTAAAAAATAAATACCTAAAAATCAAGCATGCATGAGAACAAAGGGGACATTCACAGCATATTCCAATCATGGTTATTAGGGAATGAGGAAAATACAATATCTTAGCAAACATTAAATACAATAAAATGTGATATTAAAGGATAAAAATCTTACCTTCATATACTCCTTCTGCAGGACCTGAATGATGGCAGAACAGGTCTCTGGGATAATGATACCCAGAGCCTGGGGGGAGATGCCTGTCGAGAACTTGAGGTCCTGCAGGCTTCTCCCTGTCGCCAAGTACCGCAGGGTAGCGACTAACCTCTGCTCCGGAGTGATGGCTTGCCTCATGCAGGTATCCTGCCTGCTGATATAAGGGGTCAGCGAAGCCAGCAGATGGTGAAATACGGGGTCCATCATCCTGAGAAAGTTCCTGAAATCATCAGGATTATTCTCACGGATCTCACGGAGCAAAGGCATATGAGAGAACTGGTCACACTGAAGCAACCAATTCTTGGTCCATGAACTCATCCCCACCCTGTTCATGGACTGGACTTGTGTCAAGGTCAGGACCCCAACACCAAGCCCCCGCACAGCACGAACTCTAGGAGGAGTATGTATAGGAAACATGGCTAGAAAACGGTCGGCTGCTCAGAACGAAGTGACAGAATGCACTGAAGAACAGCAAGGCCTGTGAAGAGCGACCTGAAAAACAGTAACGAACGAACAAGAACACAATGACTACTTAAAGTCACGCGGAACTTGCTTGCACGCACTGAAGAGCAGATACAAACCCACAAGCACAAACTGAACGGCAAAAAACGATCTGAAAGCCACGAGTCTGAAAAAGCACGAATCGTCTCTCACCAAACTTTTACTAACACGAGATTAGCAAAAGGAGCCCAAAGCGAGCCACGCTTGGTTCTGAACTGACCTTTTCTAGTCTCGTCGTACGTGCTTGACGTCACCGCATTCTTGGCGATCGGAAATTCCGACAACTTTGTGCGACCATGTGTACGCAAAACAAGTTTGAGCCAACATCCGTCGGAAAAAATCCTAGGATTTTGTTGTCGGAATGTCCGAACAAAGTCCGACCGTGTATACGGGGCATTAGAGTCCAAGTTTCAGCCTTGTCAGTCTTCTCCGGTACTTCATGGGCGGTTCATCCTCTAATTCGACAGTTCTTTCATGAGGCGTTAAGACTCAAGCTCCAAAGAAGATCAAGGTTCCCTAAATGGGATTTTCCCTTCGTCCTCGACTTTGTGTCTGAACTCAGTACCACGGGGCCTTCCCCTTCCTAAAAGGGTCTCTGAGATCGGGTCACTAGGTCATGAAGAACCCTTCCTGATGTTTTTTCTGGACCGGGTAGTCCTCATCCCTATGCTGGGCTCAAACCCAAAAGTGACTTTGGTGTTCCACGAGAACCAAGAGATCAACTTACCTACATTCAGGACCCCGGGGTCCTCCGAGACTCACCCCCTGGATGTAGGTGAAGTTCTAAAAGATTATCTATGAATTACTTCTCCATTTAGATGTTCTGATCACCTCTTTATCCTGCACTCTGGTGGTAATAAAGGAAAGAAAGCTTCAACCAGGACAATTGTGGCCTGGATTGTTCAGACCATCCAGTAAGCATACAGGGCCAAGGGCTTGGCTCCTCCAGAGGCGGTGACAGCACACTCCACCAGGGGAATAGCAGCTTCTTGGGCCGCGGCCCGGCATGTGGCTCCAGACATCATTTGCAAAGCGGCCTCCTGGGCCTCTATCAATACATTCTCATTATTGCATAGAGCCTGCTTCACTGTCTTCTGTAAACTTTGGTCTGAAAATCCAATCGGTTGATAGGACAAATTAAAATTATTTTTTTTGTTCAAGCATACCCTGTGTGGATTGGCTAGTTATTTTCCACACGTAGGCTGCCATGGAGTCTGTCAGGAAAAAGGAACATTTATTATCAAATACTTACTGTAATTTTCCTTTCCTGATGGACTCCATGGCAGACGGAGTTCCCACCCATTGGTTAATGAGTAGGCTAGTTACGGAACACAGTACCTAGCGGTGAGTGCTCATTTATTTGAGTGGGGTCCTATAGCATTGGAGAGGAGGCGGGGTTAACCCACACGTAGGCTGCCATGGAGTCCATCAGGAAAGGAAAATTACGGTAAGTGTTTGATAATAAATTTTCCTTTTTCTGTATGTGAACCACACATGAAAAAATTTTGGTGTAAGAAAATAACATATCCAAAATTCCATAGGTTAATAATTTACAAATAACAATCCCATGAATTAAAATTGTTTATGTCTCCATGCACTCCATTCAGTATCCAAAAAACACCACTTCGACAGTGTATGACTCCAATCTACCACTATTTTTTTCAGGTGTTCCCTCACCTATTCAGATGGGCATCATTAAGCAAAAGAGGTAAAACACTGCCTGAAATGTATGTGTCCTCATGATCCTTCCTGGGCAGTCTGCTTCTCATTCCTACAGAACCTCACCATCAAGGGTTATGGTGGTTTATGGATAGCCATAAAGAGATACATAAAGATAGCTCGAAACACACACTGCAGGTGAATCTTCCTGGGGCATGTGTTTTAAATGAGAGTGATTGAGTCATAACCAGGGAATATTTGGTAAAAGTCACCTTTACTGCTTCATAAATATGCCCCTAAGTGTCACATGCCTAAATTGAGTGTGTGCATGTAGACAAGGAGATGCTTGGACGACTTGAGTACTTCTATTAAGTTTGCTCTGTCAAGTTCTTTTTTTATACTTATTGACTATCGAATATAAAGGGAAAATGTGGGTAGCAAGCACAAGTTTTCATTGTAACAAGCCCCTGCTCGCTCGGTTCCACTCTACCACACTCCTCTGTGGCTATAGAATCAGATTGCAGATCGCAACGTCTGATGGTTCGGTCATCCGATGCTCCGGGATTCGAACTATAGCTATGTGCCGTTCTAATCCAGTTGTGATAGCTCAGAACAAACACCAGGCAGGCTGTATGTAATTTCAAACAGGAATCTCTTTTATTGAAAGGAATACAGGCTCTTTTATACAGTAAAAGAGGAGGTGCATACCTCCTGCTCATATTACTCTGAACATACACTTGTGACCAGAAACCTAATTAACATGGGCTAATTAACTAATCCCTTTAGACAGCCTAGATGACTCAGTCATGACCTTTAGGCCAGACTGGCCGTCTTGTAGATCAGAAAACACAATCAACATTATCACAAATAAACACAGAACTCTTCTTCACACAATAGCAGAGTTAATTAACACAAACAACAATGGGGATCTAATGACTCTTAGACGCCATACTAGACTTATTTACAATAAACACATTCTAGCAGGCAACAGACAGACAGGTGGCTGGAATTGACATCAGAATCTCCTAACAGTATTTGTTCCAGCATTATGAATCAGCCACTATTGCTAATATGGCAAATACAGGGTCCACAGAGTCTGTGTGTCCTGAGGGACAAGGACCCGAAGCCAAAGTAACAACACCTCAAGGGTACCCCAAATGCCAGGGCCCATAATCTGTAGGCAAGAGGCTCACATACAGTCCCCTCCAACAGCCTCTGTCCCGGGTGAGTCTGTCACATTTCTCCCCCATCAAAGTTGACTAACAAGGTCCCAGACCTCCACCTGGTCTGGACATGCGTTAGTCAGGCAGAGTGAACTCACATAGTCTGTCTGCATGATCTCCTTTCTTGGCTGCAAGGAATAGTTGATCTCAGTAGGTGTGGGGCAGAGGTCATTTACTCTCTGTCTGGCTGCCAGCGCTTCAGTTGGGTGGTTTTTAACATTCCGGGGCTCGGTCTGCTGCTAGGCAGAGGGGCCGATCACCCCAGCTTTCTGAAACTGTAGAGACACTGTACATGCTAGGCAAAGGCCAGCGGCGCTCTGCCCTGTTGCCAGTGATTCAGCTGGGACTAGCAGCTTTACTACATCAGCTTGTCGCTGGAGAGAGGGGCCGACTGCCCCGACTCCCTGGAACTCCACAGTTGTTGCCGGTGCTGGGCAGAGGTTGGTAGCACTCTGCCCTGTTGCCAGCACTTCTGCTGGGGACTCCGCATCCACTGCTCCGACTAACCGTTGGGGCAGGAGGCTGGCTTCCTTTTCCATTCCCTCATCTGGCTGCTGGGACGACATGTCTATGGTACTGTCTCCCAGGTGCAGGGATCTTTGCTGGGGAGGAAGGGCTGCTTCCTCCACCCTGGCCAACTGTTGGGGAGGGACAACACACACTTCCTCTCCCTTCTCCCCCTGTATCTGCTGCTGGGAAGTGATTGCCACCTTCTCACCCTTAGCCTCTGAAACTGCCACAGGTGTGGGGCAGAGGTCTTGGACCCTCTGTCCGGTTGCCAGCACTTCTGCTGGGGGTTTGCTAGGTGGTTCCTCCTCTACAGAACGTCTATTAAATCCCCAGTCTCTGGAATTGCTAAAAGTGTGGGGCAGAGATCTTGGACCCTCTGTTCAGTTACCAGATCTTCAGCTGGAGAAGTTTGTTGTACCTCCACAGATACTGCTGTTGGTGCTGGGCAGAGCACAGTGAAGTTTGGCCCTAATACTAGCTCTTCTGCTGGAGGCTCATCAGGTTGTTCTTTCTCAGCAGAAAAGTCTATTAAATCCCCTGTCTCTGCAATTGGTGTCTGGGGATAGAGGTTCACCATCTCTTGCCCATGGAACCCAGAAGATGCTATCAGTGCTGGGCAGAGGTTAGCAGAGCTCTGCCCTGTTGTCAACACTTCAGGTTTGGGGACGGTAATCTTCAGATTTTCCACTGACGATTCTCTGGCATGCTGCTGGACAGACACATTCCTCCATCCAAGATCATCCCATGCAGAAACAGGATCATCAAGGTCAGTCAGAACTCGCTGCATCCGCCATAAGACCTCCGCGTCCATAGCTGCGGGGGCAGGTTGGCAAAGCACACTGTTACTCTGCCACATTGTCGACTCTTCAGCCAGGATTTCAGAGTTGTCAACTGGTATTTCCTGATAGTCGAAGGGAAAGGGAGCCCCACCCTGCTGCTGAGCAGAGTCTAGCAGCTGTCTGTAGGCGATCTCTAGCTCCCATTCCTGAACGGCCAAAAACTCCAAATCTTCCTGTGCCCAGTGCACTTCCGAGACATTCAGTCTTCGCTCTCTGTGCTCCATTATTTCCTCCAAACACCACTCCCGATCACTCCCAAAGTCAGGGTCCCTGGACAGCCTCCAGTACAACAATCCCAGGCCATCGTAGTCAAAGCCTTCCATGGGGCTGTCGTCTACTGTCCATGGGCACACTTGGGCTACATACCACTGGAGGGCTCTGTAGCTCTCGTCCAACCGCATTTCTGCCCGGATCAGCCTGCTTAATCCAGCTGTCCACTCCTGGTTTGGCTGTTCCCCCAATAACAGCATTCGCACTTCATACTGCTACCAGTACCTTACATGGATGGAGGGGAGAACATTTCCCTGGTTTCGCTGCTCATGGGCTAGCGCTTCCTTCCAGAGTTTGCAGCGGATAGAATCAAACCATCCCAGCAGGACCTGCTCTGATACTGGTCCTCTATGCTGTATCTGCTTCTCTCGCAACCTCCTTCTGAATTCCTCTTCCATGGTGGCTGGTATCTGTACCTCTCCTTTCCTGCTATCTGGACCTTGGATCCAGGTGATTGTTTGAATGTGTTCACGGCAAGGAAGCATGATCCCACCGGTCCCTCCTGGCTCTCAAGTAAGTCTTTCAGTGTGGCTCTCCTGCAGGCTGGTTTGGAGTGTCCCAGTAACTGGAGAGCAAATCCCACAGCTGCCAACCAATGTAACGAGCCCCTGCTCACTCGGTTCCACTCTACTGACACTCCTCTGTGGCTATAGAATCAGATTGCAGATCGCAACGTCTGATGGTTTGGTCATCTGATGCTCCGGGATTCGAACTACAACTATGTGCCGTTCTAATCCAGTTGTGATAGCTCAGAACAAACACCAGGCAGGCTGTATGTAAGTTCAAACAGGAATCTCTTTTATTGAAAGGAATACAGGCTCTTTTATACAGTAAAAGACGAGGTGCATACCTCCTGCTCATATTACTCTGAACATACATCTGTGACCAGAAACCTAATTAACATGGGCTAATTAGCTAATCCCTTTAGACAGCCTAGATGACTCAGCCATGACCTTTAGGCCAGACTGGCCATCTTGTAGATCAGAAAACACAATCAACATTATCACAAATCAACACAGAACTCTTCTTCACACAATAGCAGAGTTAATTAACACAAACAACAATGGGGATCTAATGACTCTTAGATCCCATACTAGACTTATTTACAATAAACACATTCTAGCAGGCAACAGACAGACAGGTGGCTGGAATTGACATCAGCATCTCCTAACAGTATTTGTCCCAGCATTATGAAT
The DNA here is from genome assembly GCF_042186555.1 of Aquarana catesbeiana. Taxonomy (NCBI): domain Eukaryota; kingdom Metazoa; phylum Chordata; class Amphibia; order Anura; family Ranidae; genus Aquarana; species Aquarana catesbeiana. The sequence continues at coordinate 131,952,183 of NC_133334.1, read as the reverse complement.
CAGCCACTATTGCTAATATGGCAAATACAGGGTCCCCAGAGTCTGTGTGTCCTGGGGGACAAGGACCCGAAGCCAAAGTAACAACACCTCAAGGGTACCCCAAATGCCAGGACACATAATCTGTAGGCAAGAGGCTCACATACAGTCCCCTCCAACAGCCTCTGTCCCGGGTGAGTCTGTCACAATCATTTATCTTTTTTTTTTAATACTTCACCTGTATTTAAGGCATTACTTGTGTTATTAAAGTCAAAACAGTCAGCACAAGGGATATAACTTACAGTCAGTAGGATTTGTCTCTTGTGCCTCTTCTGTTAGTAGCCTTATTGGAGCTTCTATGAGTGTAACAAGATCTAAGAATGGAGGAAAGGAGGATGATTGATAGCTCCGCCTTCTCAATCCATAGCTCATATTCCATTCATAGAAGTTCTAGTACAGCTACTATGAATGTTAAAGCTGGCAGAAATGGTGGGCATATATAGGTTCTCTTGACGACTACCCATAACAGCCCATTAGTTCTATTAACTCCTGCAGCACCTGAAGATTACAGCGGTGTGGTTCCAGGGATGCATGCTGGAGGAGGATTACTGCTAACAGCAACAGAATCAACACAATGGACACATCCTACTGACTGTCAGGTATGTCCCTTTTGCTGATTTTTCTGTTTTTGATTTTGGCTGCACTTGCACTTGAAACACTATTTTCAGCAGCGCTGATTGGTTGCCCTGTCAGGTTTTGGTTCAATAAAACCTGACAGAGGAACCAATCAGGATTGTAAAAGCATTTAACAACCAGTAGTGAAAAATTTAGCTCCTGCTTGTATATCTTAATTTGTAATATATACTGTACCTCCTCTAGTCTCATAAACACTGATTATTTTTTTCAGATAGCAAAATGAACCCAAAGACAACTAGCCCAATATACAAACTAAGCCTCAAATTCCAAGCAACTAAACACGTGTCAGTTATACACTCAGGCTTCCAGATGCTCTATGAAGCTTCTTTGGCCTGATTGTGCACAGTTACACAAGTCTCTTGCCAAATCTTTTTTAATATGCACTAGCAACACTCACTAACTTCTGGAAACTTATGCCAAGTTCATATAACCACTATTTTCTGATCTTGTTCAACATATAAGCTACTCACAAATTCTTTCCAAGAAAATGTCTGTTACCATAGAGACTATTAAAATAAGAGAAGAAAAAATACATAAAAAGTGTGATAGACTGCATGTTTTGATTAAACACTTGACTTGTAGATTTAAAACCTGTCCTTGTAGAATACTTTATACAGAAGATAAAATTAAAAATTTATTATTATTAAGTTGAACTTGAGGAAATCACTGTGTGGTCACTCAACACAATATGTATTAATTGTTTGTCATGTTCTTGGCATGAATGTGAATCAGATCATTTAATCTGTCACTGAAACATTTTAAATTAAGTACTCATTTTTCTAGCATGTTTGTCTGTCTTTTAGAAATTCACGTAGTATAAATCCACTTAAAAAACTATTGATATTTTAATATTTTAAGATCTTAAAGTGTATCCAATGCCCAAAGATGTTTAGATTGAATGTGGAAGCGTTAAAGCCACAGGTTTCTATTGCTTAGTCTGTCCCCACTGGGGAGGTGCACCCTATCAGTTTGGGAATATTTTCATGAGGAGAGAAAATGATGATAAATTAAAAATGTTACAATTATCACTGGAATAAATGGGCAAACTCTCTAGGAGGGAATTTTCCCCCACTTTAAAGATTTTTTTTTACTTTTTGTTGGATATCTGAGACAGGAAATGAAAGGTACTTTTTCCTAATGAGACAAAAGCAAAAAAAGATGATTTTAAATATTCCCCACTGTATACAAAGTCTTCACATATTAATAAATATATAAATATAATTATAATCACCTACTCTTTATTTTTCTATATTTTGGGGAATCTTACACTCTGCAGCAGTTAAAACACCAAGCAAAGATTTCCCAATTTTTTAGGTGCAAAAATCAAACCAAGATCCTATCCCAGCAGGTGATGCTAGCCTATAGCCATTTTTAGATCCTTGTAGCACCCTCAAAAGATATAAGAAAAAAGAGGGTGATGTAATATTTTGGTATTTAATCAAAATTAATATATCAAGATTGGCTGGGTTTGTCATTTAAGGAGAAATGCCACCCTGCCAATGCAGGGCAAAGTGAAGGTTTATCTGCAAAGGGTCCCCCAACTCCCTGTACTAATCTTGGCTGTGCTCCCTGCTGCTCCTTCCTCTGTCAAAGCAGGCAACACTACCTGGTGCTTCTAGGTACAAGGGTGCATGTGACCTAGTCAATTGCTAGCCCAAGCAGGTTGGGGAGTAAGGTCATCACTATTACTATTACAAACACCATATCATATCAAGAAGGTCTGACATGTTTCACCCACTGACTTTATCAGAGGCAGATACAACAAAGTAAATGAAGCATGCACAGCACAGAAACACAGTGAAAACAGCAAATGTAGCTCAGAGGGCACAGGGCATATTCAGCATACCCAGCACAGGGCATACATAGAATGTAGTCAACAAAGCATACACACAAAACATATACAACATGCAAATCACAGAATGAACACAACATACACAGTACATAATCAACACTGTATAAAACAGCACAGCTGATACACAGCACACAGCATGCACATCTGACAGAAAACACAGCCCATACAACACACCTAACGCATGCATATCACACAGAACATAGCACACACAGTAGCATATAGCATATACAGGACAGGGTATATACAGCACAGAACAGGTGCAACATGAAGAATTCTTGTTTGATTGGTAAACAGTAGGTAACTGTCACAAATGCCACATATTTCTAATAAACATTTTATTGTTAGAGCCGTTTTGTGTGTTTTTCTTTTTCTTTTTTTTTTTTTTGCACACATATTTAAAAAATCATGTTAGGCCTGAAGATTAGTTAAAACACCAAAAATATTCTATATTTTCTGAAAGCAGAGACCCTGGAGAATAAAACAGTGGGAGTTTCATTTATTTTTTTGTATTACAATATTTTTATTGAGATTTTGCAATGAAAGACAAAAGCATTAAGCGAGAGATATCAGAATGGATGTCTGTTATACATACGAAACTTTAACACGGGAAGGCATAGAACACCAAGTGGTGAAGTAAACTTGTGGAGTTCGTGATGATCGGCCTACCCACAACTGCGTTCTTTCTTCCTCATCCCGACATCCCTAGTGGGATCAGACTGTGTCAAGGGGAGGGAGATTTTGCCACTGGTTCTTAATACAAAATATAGGAAACATGAAAACATTCAATATCCAGTGAGTAGATTTGACCCCTTATGTGCCCCACTTAGTCCCTGTCCCAAACTATTTCTTGAATAATATGTAGATATACGATAGGAAGGTGAGAAGCTGGTAAGAGTCTTCGGTGCACCTGTTAAACTTAAAGTTTACCAGAATTAGAATGGTAGTATTGTCAGTGACAGACTATCCCCTGGTATTCGCTTGTGGTGTCATGCTAGTGGATTACCAGGTTGTACAGAGAGTAATGTAGAAGGAGGAAGGAGGGAAAAGAAAGAAGAAGGAGGGTAGATCCATTCATCAGAGAGCTACTTAGTAGTAGAATGGTTGTGTACTACTAATGGGGATGTGTAGGTTTTTGTATACAGGTCTTCCAGGGTTCCCATATCTTGTCATATTTTTCTGTAGTGGACAGGAGTATACTGACTATTTTTTCTTGAACCATTACCCAAGATATATTCCTTTTAACAGCAGCTAGGGACACTGTGGGCTGTTTCTATGCTCCGGCTATTGTGAGTTTGGTACCCAGCAAAATGAAATGTATGAGTGTCCAGAGATGCTTAAGACATCCTAATGGGCTTCCATTCAGAAGAGCAATCTCGGGTGTTTTTGGTACAAATAAGTCGGTCACTTTACGTATTAAAGAAAAGATCCTGTTCCACAGTCCCCGCATACGAGGACACTCCCACCAGGTGTGGTATAGAGATCCAGTCAACCCACAACCTCTAAAGAATAAGGGGGATGTGCCTGGAAAGATCTTAGCCAGACGTATGGGTACATTATACCACCGCGTTAGTATTTTGGCATTCGCCTCTATAAGGGAGACATTGGTTATGCCCTTAAAGGCTTTCTGGAATTTGGAGTACCACGTATTGGTGTCCCAAGAGACTTTAAGATCCTGTTCCCAGTGCGTATGATGGTTTCTCAGTATTCTCTGTGAGTGCGGCATAAATCCTAGAGATCCTTCCCCTCCAATCCATGCATCCCGAGCACCATTTTTCGTATGCTGTTACATTTAAGGGTTGGGGTTTTGTGGTCCATAATGAGAAGATAAAATGTTGAATTTGATGTAGACGGAACCTTTCGGAAGATGGCATGTCCAGTTTGCTACTACAGTGGCTTGCCGTGATGGGTCCCATGGGGAAGAGAAAGTGACCGATACGGAACAGCCCCTTATTTGTCTACCACTGAAACCCCAATATCCTGGCCTGGGGGAAAGCCGGGGTTGTGAAAAATATGTGCTAAGGGCTGAGTATCCGATATTAGGTACGGGGATTTGTATAGGAGGTCACAAATAAGGATGAGCTTCAAGTTCGAGTCAAACTCATGTTCGACTCGAACATCGGCTGTTCGCCAGTTCGCCGAACAGCGACCAATTTGGGGTGTTCGCAGCAAATTCCAAAGCCGCGGAACACTCTTTACAAGTCTATGGGAGAAATCAAAAGTGCTAATTTTAAAGGCTTCTATGCATGGTTTTGTCATAAAAAGTGTTTGGGGACCTGGATCAATGCAAAAAAAAGTTTTAAAAACGGCCGTTTTTTCAGGAGCAGTGATTTTAATAATGCTTAAAGTGAAACAATAAAAGTGTAATATTCCTTTAAATTTCGTATCTGGGGGGGTGTCTATAGTATCCCTGTAAAGGGGCGCATGTTTCCTGTGTTTAGAACAGTCTGACAGCAAAATGACATTTCAAAGGAAAAAAAGTCATTTAAAACTACTTGCGGCTATTAATGAATTGCCGGTCCGACAATACACATAAAAGTTCACTGATAAAAACGGCATGGGAATTCCCCACAGGGAAACCCCGAAACAAACTTAAAAAAAAAAAAATGACGTGGGGGGTCCCCCTAAATTCCACACCAGGCCCTTAAGGTCTGGTATGGATATTAGGGGAACCCTGGCCAAATTTTTTTTTTAAAATGGCGTGGGGTCCCCCCCCAAAAATCCATACCAGACCCTTATCCGAGCACACAACCTGGCAGGCCGCAGGAAAAGAGGGGGGGGACGAGAGAGCGCCCCCCCTCCTGAACCGTACCAGGCCACATGCCCTCAACATTGGGAGGGTTCTTTGGGGTAGCCCCCCAAAACACCTTGTCCCCATGTTGATGGGGACAAGGGCCTCATCCTCACAACCCTTGCCTGGTGGTTGTGGGGGTCTGCGGGCTGGGGGCTTATCGGAATCTGGAGGCCCCCTTTAACAAGGGAACCCCCAGATCCCGGCCCTCCCCCCTGTGTGAAATGGTAAGGGGGTACAAAAGTACCCCTACCATTTCACAAAAAAGTGTCAAAAATGTTAAGAATGACAGTTTTTGACAATTCCTTTATTTAAATGCTTCTTCTTTCTTCATTCTTCTAACTTCTTTCTTCTGTCTTTTATCTTCCTTTGGTTTCTTCCTCCATCTTCTTCTTCTTCTGGTTCTTCTGGTTCTTCCTCCGGTGTTCTCGTCCAGCATCTTCCTCCGTGGCGTCTTCTTCCCTTCTTCTTCTCGGGCCGCTCCGCATCCACCATGATGGGAGTCTCCCGCTGTCTGATGCTTCTTGTCTTCTGATGGCTCTTAAATAATGGAGGGCCTCTGACGCACGGGGACTTGATGGGGACTTCCATGTGGCATTTCCCATGATGTCAGAGGGGGGCGGGTCACCCATTACTTTTTTTTGTATTGATCCATGTCCCCTGGGGCAATAACAATAACTTGCATATAAGCCTTTAAAATTAGCACTTTTGATTATTCATGTTCGTGTCCCACAGACTTTAACGGTGTTTGCGTGTTCGAACAAATTTTTTTACCTATTCGCATGTTCTGGTGCGAACCGAACAGGGGGGTGTTCGGCTCATCCCTAGTCACAAAGGGTCATGGAATGCGATAGAATTGGAGCTATTATGGGGGGTCTGTTTTGACGGGGGATCCAAGCTAGGTAATCAATAGTGTGCAATGGGATAGCTTGCCTCTCCATGTCTACCCAATCTGGTCTATTTCCCTGAGTGTATATGATCGAGAACTGTGATAATTGAGCAGCTTGGTAGTATCTCCAGAGGTCCGGGAGGCCCATTCCTCCTTGTATGCGTCTTCTAAGGGCAGCAATGTCCCTTATTTCCCCAAATGAATCTAGTTATCTGGAATTGGAATTTTTTTCAGGGGACGTCTCGGGATCGGGATGGGCAGGGATCAGAATAAATATAAAATTCTCTGGAAGAGGGTCATTTTCACTGCGTTTATTTTACCTATCCAGGACAAACTCCCCCAACCCCAAATTGAAAGGTCCTCATTTAGCTTTTTATACATGGGAGGGTAGTTGGCGTTGTATAATTGGTCTATACTAGCGGTCAGTTTGATGCCTAAATAGGGAAGCGAATGAGATTCCCAGGTAAAAGCGAAGTGGTTTTTGAGACTCTCGACTATAGGTATTGGGGTGGTGACTTTTAGAACTACTGATTTGGCTGTGTTGACTTTTAACCCCCGAGACCCTGCCAGTTTAAAATTATTGGGAGTGAATTTGAGGGGGGAGGTAATGAAGAGCAGTAGATCATCAGCAAATAAGGCGCATTTATGGATACGGGGACCACATTTAAATGTCAGGGTGATTCCTTATAGCCATGGCTAGGGTTTCAATCACTATGGCAAATATAATGGGGGAAAGGGGGCATCCCTGTCTCGTACCTCAATGTATTGAGAAAGGAATTGAGTAGTGACCCTGGAGTTTAACTTGTGCACTTGGGTTGGAGTATAAGTTCCTTAGTAGCTGTATGAATTTCGGGCCAAACCCCATCTATCTAGTACTTCAAAGAGATAGGGCATTTCTACGGTATCAAATGCTTTTTGTAGATCCACATATAAAAGGTATCCTTCCTGGGAGGGCCCCCCATCCCATTTCAATTTCAGTAGGGAGATGACATCTACCACTCTGCGGATCTGATCAGGTCCCTGCCTCCCCGGGATGAACCCTGCCTGGTCCTTGTGGATGTAGCCCCCTATAAATTCTGAACGTATATTGGCCATGATTTTGGTTAGTATTTTGAGATCGTTATTGATCAATGAAATGGGTCTATAGTTACCCAATTCAGAGCTGTCCTTGTTCGGTTTGGGGATGACAGACACATATGCTAGGTTTGCGGCTCTGTTAAGGGATGATCTTCCCCGAAGGGAGTTATAGAATCTCGTCAGCTGGGGAGCTAGCATGGTTGTGAAGGTTTTGTAGTAACAGGTAGAAAATCCATCAGGGCCAGGGGCTGATCCCTTCTTGAGGTTCTTAATGACACTGAAAACTTCTGCTTCAGTGATTGGTTTATCTAGCATGGCGCTATGTTCCTGTGTCAGTGTAGGTAGGGGGATATCATCTAGAAAGTTGGTGAGGGCATGGGGAGCGGGGGTACCCTTTGATTTGTATAAGTCTGTGTTGAAGTCATGAAACGCTGACATAATCTGTTTCAGGTTTTGCATTAACGTGCCATGGAGTCGCATACCTTGGGGAAGGAGAAAGTTCAGGGCTTGGGTGTCAGTTTAGAAGCCAATCCAGACCCCATCCTATCTTTATGAAGAAAAAAACGGGCGCAAGGACCATCTAAGGCTTTTTTCGGCTTGGGTAGTAAGTGCCAGATTTAGGGCGACTCTACTTAATTCCATAAGGGTACACGATTCAGTCGTGGGGTTAGGTCTGTGTGCTTTGGAGAGTTTCTGGAAGTCCTGTTCTAATTTGACTAAGTCAGCTTTTCGTTCCCTTTTCAGTTTAGTGGAGATTTGGATTATCTTGCCCTGTATTACCGCTTTGTGTGCGGCCGAAAGCGTTGCAGGGGGGACTTAACCATTGTCGTTAACCCTAAAGTATTCTTTAATTTCTTTGTCCAGTATGGTGCATTGAACTGGATCACTAGGCAGCGATTCATTCAATCGCCATCGGAAAGTACCCGTAGCCTCCGACTGTCTCGTGAGGTAAAGCATAACCATTAAATGATCAGACAAGGGGGAGTCCCTAATGAACACTCTAGTGGCCTGGGGGATAGAGGAAGCAGCCATGAAAATGCGGTCAATCCTCGCAAGGGTTTGGTGGGGTGCTGAGAAGTGGGTGTAATCCTTCGTTGTGGGGTTAAGTTCTCTCCAAATATCCACCAAGCCATGGGTATGAAGGGTTTTGGCTATCTTTAGGCTTTATTTTGGGGGTCTGAGCATTCTGAAATTACCTTTTCCCGACTTATCTAGCATTTGATCCAGAGCTATGTTCGAATCGCCCCCCATGACTACTGTACCCTCGAAGTGAGGAGAAAGGGCTTCTAACATAGAGGTAAAGAACCTAGCCTGATTTCGGTTTGGTGTATAATATGAGATGAATGTGTAAGGAGTCCCTTTCACGGAGCCGGATAGGATGTATCTGCCCTCGGGATCCCAAATTACTTCCTTGTGGGAAAATGTGACCACCTTGGAGAGGAAGATACCCACCCCTTTAGTTTTATCTTCTGCATTCGCCAGGAAAAATTGTGGGAATCCAGTGTGGACAAACGAGGGGCTATATGATTGTGGAAAATGAGTCTCCTGAAGGAGAAGCACCTCCATCTGTGGAGTTGATGCGTTATGAAAATATTTTCGACGCTTCAGAGGGGGGTTCAGACCCTGTACGTTATGGGAGGCCACTCGCAGGAGAGCTAGTTGTCCGTCATGTGGTGCCATGGATCAGAGGGGGGAGTGTTTGCGTCACTGAGTGGAGACCTACCTTCCACCAGATAATTTCCATCAGGAGCCACTGTAGACCATGAAAGGGGGGTACATACTGTTTAGGGTGCTCGATCATGATTCCTCTCTGATGCCTGTGAAAGTAAATGTAAAGGAAGAGTGAGATAGGGAAAAAGAAAGAGAGAATGAGAAAAAAGGATGAAATGATGTGGGTGACCATCAACACCCTCCTCGGGACCCTCAAGAGAAGAGTGGGTTCAATCACCCCTTCTCTTGTCAAATACTAACCAAGGCGATCGCCTGATAGGCAGATCAACTTCCACCACCGCGCAAGGAACCTGCCTTCATGCAGGGGCAGAGAGAGGCGCACTACATCCGCTCCGACCCCGCCGACCACCTATTAGGGCTTATAGGGGAGATGGAGCCTAGCATGTTAACACATTTTTAGTCCTTGTGGTATTGAACTCCCCCCTCCTCCCTCCTCCAAAGGGGCGCTCCACTCCCAGGAGCACGCACAAGGGAGGACCCGCCCCATATAGGGATGGCATCCACCCCTTTGGGAGGGGAGCTTCCGAACCATAGAATAACAAAATTGAGCACAGTTAAGTGTTAGAATAAAACATTAGCATATAACCTTGAAAACTGGAACCTCTTGAAGCCAATAAGTAGTATGAATGTGAGTAACCATAAACTTTGAGTTAACCATAAACTTTGATGACCTGGTTGGCAGGAAAGGGGAATGCGGAGCTGGTCTTCACCTCCCGCACCCCCCCTACCGCACCCGCCTACCAAACACCCCCCCGGTCCGTTAAGTAAGGGATCACTAGTTCAGCCACAACTCTTGTGTACCATACACTTTCCAAAACTGGACCCCATGGGAGGAGAGGAAAATAAATTCTTCTTTCTGATACTAGAAAAAAGAGTTAGAGTTTTGGATGGGCAATCAGGCATACGTTAAGGGTGCTTAAGGGTCATCTTTAGAGGTACTTGTGGCGTGCCTGTTTGAGTCCCTAGTGTTCACGATGGGTGAGATTCTTTCCATCACTTGGACTGCTGCTTCTTCCAGACTGGTGCGATCAGGCTCTGTGGTGATGGGCATTTAGTCAATCCTGCATTCTTCGGGTTCCCAGGAGAAGAAGAGTCTAGTGAAATGAGCCCGAGATGTGCCAGCAGACGTTCCCCTTCATGGATAGAGGAAAAGCCGTATGTTTTCTCCTTGTATGTAAATGACAAGTGGAAGGGAAAGGACCACCAATATTTGATCATTTTTTGGGATAAGACTTGCAGCAGTGGTTTCAGGGTCCTTCTGCGTTGAATAGTGAGAGGGGATAGGTTTGCAAAAATTTAGATCAGGTGACCTTGAATGCACAGATGCTCCGCATTTTTGGCTATACGCATGACCTCTTCCTTTACCCCATAAAAGTGTGGTTTGACCACCACATCCCTTGGCAGACCATCCGAGCGGGGGGGGGTGAAGAACTCTATGAGCCCTGTCTAGCTCCAGACGATGGTCCTGGATGTTTGGGATAAGTTCTTTAATAAAAAAATTGACTGCTAGGTGGGTGTCCTTGACTGTTTCTGGGAGACCTCTGATGCGGAAATTATAAAGCCTGGAGCGGTTCTCCAGGTCGTCGATTTTGGTGATAGCCATGTCCAATTGATCCTGCAAATCCTGAATGCGGGCCGTATTCTAGTTTGTTCTGGATATTGTTTGTTCCACCTTTTGTTCTGTAGCCTCAATTCTGTAGCCTAAGTTTTGCAGATCAGCCTGAATGGTAGAGGTTATTTGGGAAGCCGTTTGTGCCAGGCCCCTGGACAGCATCTTAGAAAAGGCTTCCATCATTGTGCTAAAGTCCAGGGGGCCTGCAGGAGACAGTGGACTGAGAACAGCAGACATAGCTGGGCTGGCTGGATGGCCTGTCCCTGGGGAAGCTATAAGTTCATCAAGGGTCCTTTCTAGTAGGGATTCCGTGGATGCTGGGGATAAGATGTTGGAGAAATGGTTACTAACTGTTGCATATTCAGGGCCCCGCAGAGGAACCGCCAGTGCTCCTGAGTCAGTGGCTGCTTCCATGGCTTCTCCCCCTCCTCTGTGTGCAGTGTGTCAGGCGCCATCTTAGGTTTTCCTTCAGCTGACAGGCTGAATCCGGGATTACGGGAGAGGTCTCTCCTCACAGTTGCTGATGACATGGGGGTGTTCCCGGTCTATTCCGGAGCCGGATGAGCCGCATGGGAGGTGCGGGTGTTGCAGCTATCTTTCGCTATGTGGCGGGGAGACCGGAGTGGGATGGAGCTCCGAGTTCAGGCGTCCATTACGGAGGCTCCGCGGATGCGCACTATCATTTATTTTTTTTATTTCACACAATGTTAGTGCAATGGTTTATCAAGTGCACATTTTCAATAAAAAAAAATACACCAACGTTAATTTTTAGGTCACACAAATATATTATTCACTTTTCTAGTAAAATATGTGATGAAACTTAGTAAATAGATACCCAACATGTCAGGCCTTAAAGAGGTTGTAAACTTCAGTCATGAAATATGAGCAAAGCATACAGTTACAGTATATATCTGTAGTGTTTACTTATCCCTCTCCAAAGCTCTAATGCCACGTACACACAATTGGAAATTCGGCCAGCAAAAGACCGATGAGAGCTTTTGGTTGGAAAATGCGACCGTGTGTATGCTTCATGAGACTTTTGCTGGCCGAATTCCAGCCAGCAAAAGATTGGGAGCATGTTCTCAATTTCGGTCAGGAAAAAGTTCCTATCCAAAAATGCGATTGTCTGTAGCAATTCCGACACGCAAAATTCCTACGCATGCTCGGAAACAATTTGACGCATGCTCGTAAGCATTGAACTTCATTTTCTCGGCTCATCGTAGTGTTGTACGTCACCTCATTCTTGACGGTCAAAAGTTCAGCGAACTTTTGAGTGACCGTGTGTATGCAAGCCAAGCTTGAGCGGAATTTCGTTGTAAAAACCATCCAAGATTTTTCTGATGGAAAATACGCTCGTGTGTACGCGGCATAAGTGTCGCTTCTCTCTGGTGCTTCATTCCTCTGTTATCAGCATGAGTCACTTCTGAGAAGCTTTCTCAGCACATGAGATAAAATTTGCGTCGGGGAGGGAGCTCAACACACAGCTTGTCTATTCAGAACACAGTGTGTGAAGGGGGGTGTGTTCCTTTCCTGCAATCAGGACACAATGTCTCAGCCCTGTGGAGAACTGCAGTTCTCCACCTCCTCCTCTGTGATACTGAAAAATGCAAAAGGATTTGTATCTAATATCAGCACTTTTTAAGGGGTATACAAAAGATAAGACTGCAAATAAACAAGTAAAACTTATGTAGGAGGATTTGTTTCATCTTTGTGCATCATTTGAGCCTATTCACTGTACTGGGTATACACGAGGGTTTAAAACCACTTTAAAGTTGTATGTGTCTGTGAAATGGCAAGACAATTTGGTACCCTAAGTGTTCCATATGCAATGCTTTAAAAGCCCCCAATTGTCATTGTTTTAGCGGTAACCAGGGAAAATTGGCCTATATTTATTGTTCTCACTCTGAAGTGCACAGTGCTATGTACAGTAACATGTGTAGTGAAAGTAACATTTCATACTTAGGCTTACTGGAAATGTGCATTTATGTGTGCATGGTATATGTGCCTTGTACATGGGGGCAGGATGGGCTCTATGTGATATAATGTTGTTGTGGCAGGTTCTCTTTATTAAGTCATTAAGGGTTTTTAGACCCTGATGTCTCACCTGCCCTCCATTAAAGCTAATTGAGTGCAGATCAAACTCAATTTGCTTCTTTCCTGGCCAAAGTGGCCAGGAAAAGTGACAACAGAAACTTATTAGGCAGGGGAGATCAGTGAATGGATGTTATCTGCTTTCTTCCACCTACACCCAGGTCCACAAGTGGGACAGCAATGCACGCAAACTGTCAAAAGTATCAGTTATTGTCTGATTGTCCGCTACAATATCGCAGTCCAGCTATAAGCCGCTGATCACCGCCATTACTAGTATAAAAGAAAATTCCATAAATATATAACATAGTTTGTAGATGCTATAACATTTGTGTAAACCAATCAATATATGCTTATTGGGATTTTTTGCCAAAAACATGTAGCAGAATACATATTAACCTACATTAATGAAGAAATTAGATTTTTTACTTGTTCAAAGATTTTATTGAGAGGTATAAGTGGTACAAACAATGGTCCAAAAAAAAAGACTAGAAACATGAATAACACAATGGTATCTATACATGGTTGCAGTAAGAAGATCCGGATGAACAGATATAAAGTATGGATCTAACATAATAGAACCTTAATGACAGCCAGGTAAAGTCACACAAGTTGAAAGTGTATAGGCCATACTTAAACGTTAAGGATAAACTGAAGGAGGGTTTTCTCATAGCATGGCTATAATGGAGTTAGTACTGCTATAGATTGGGGTTTGACACTTTGCTACATAGGGAAGAGAAGGGTAAATTTACCCCATCAAATCATGAATAATGTAGCCTTACATGTAAAAAAGAAGAAGGAAAGAGAAGAAGGAAAGGAAGTGTTCTGTTATAGTGTATTCAGGCTATGTCTCAGATTAACAATATTGACTGACATAGTCTGTAGACTAGCAGAGGAGAGGGCAGTTAGGAGAGAAGAGCAAGAAGAAATATAGGAAAGAGGGAAAGCCAAGAGATTGGAGGATGGGGTGGAGGACCCGGGTACCTGTAGAGGAGACCTGAGATGTAATATTGAGAAAAAAATCCTTAAAGTTGCTGATCATGGAAGCATTAGGGATTCTTTAGGTGGGAGGTAATGTGTCACCCAAGGTGCCCAGGGGGCTTCATATTTACCTATCCTGTACATAACAACTGCTTCTATTTTAGCATGTATCATGGCTTGCATAAATTTATTTTTAACCACAAGAATACAAAAGGGTGGGGGTCTTCCATGCATTAGTGATATTTTTTTGGCTGTCGTTGTAATCTACAGGAGGAGGTGAAATTGGCTCTGGTTCTATTCCAGGGGTTTTACATTTATAAGTGCAATGGCTGGGTCCAGGGTTAGGGATGTGGCAAAAGTGTAGCGAGTATGTTAAACAGATCAGACCAGAAGGCTTGAACTACTGGACATGCCCACCAGATTTGTAGGAAGCTACCTTGTGCCAAGCAGCCACTGAAACAGTTGGAAGGATAATGGGGAACTTTGTAATTAGTTTCTAGTGCCACAATATTCTGTGAAGAGAACCTAGTAGATTGCCAGATATGGTCCCAGTCTGCTGTGTCTAATGTCAGTTCTAAGTTTCTTTCCCACTTAGCGACATAAGGAAGGGTTGAGGAAGAGCTGATATGTAGGAAGTGAGAATAGAGAGCGGAGATTAGGCCTCGCCTATGAGGATCACTTTTGCAGGCTTGCTCGAAGAAGGACATGGACATGAAGTGTTTAATTTAAAGGTAACAGAAGATTTTAGAGGAAGGCAGATTATGTGATTCACTAAGAGAAGGGAATGCCTTGATTCCAGAGGTGGTCATAAGTTTATGTGCGCAAATAAGGTTTGCTAAAGACCAAGCCAGGAATGAGAATGGAGAGGTCCAGGCTGGGTAAAAAGCTGGGTTGTGGAAGGATAACATAGGGTTATAGGGTGATTGGAGGGTGTGACTGGACTTAAGGCAGTCCCAAAGGGAAAGAGAATGGGGTATGATTGGACTGAGTATGGTGCGGTGATCAGAAGGCTGAAGCTAATCACTAGGGATGGGCTGAACACCCCACCATTCGGTTCACACCAGAACATGCGAACAGGCAAAAAATTTGTTCAAACACGCAAACACCGTTAAAGTCTATGGGATACGAACATGAAAAATCAAAAGTGTTAATTTTAAAGGCTTATATGCATGGTATTCAAAGAAAATGGGGTTCCCCTAAGTGGATTTTTCCGGCACTTGCATACAGTTTTTTATAAAGTGGAGGAGTACACACTAATGTGAAGAATAAAAAAGTATTTTTATTTATTTAAAAATTCTCATATATTAAAAGACATTGTAAGCATCACAAACCACAAAGACATTTTATGTGGTAAACATAGTTTTGAACAATTTCTTATCTATTTCTGTTAAAAGATAGCACATATATGATGAACTCTTTTCAGGACCAACGCGTTTCGGAATACATTCTATTTCAGTCCTTCTTCAAGGGCATAATTGAAAAGGAAGAGTTCATCTAAATTGGTTAAAGAAATATAATTGGTAAGTTACCATATATATCTAAATGTTAGTAACCATTTACAGGTTAAATGATCCAATGATCACCTACCTGTTGTATTAATGTTGGTTTCTATGCACTAGATAGTAAAAACTACAAAATGGAGCAAAGAATGCTTGAGCAAAAGGAGATGGCGATTAGTTGTTATTTGTAGGTGCGGAATGCTGTTCCCTGGGTACTTTCTCAACTGTACAATGATTCCCCGGGGGGGAGGATGTATACATGAGACTTTCCCTACCCCTGCCCCTCCCGGATGCGTGCAGGCCACAGCGGTATACTGGAGCAAAGAGGAACAATCCTGTAAATGAAGGTTCAAATAATTTGAATGAATAATGAGTTCCTACTTGGTACTTGCTAGAAGTATTAATGATAAGAGTAATGAATGGTAAAAAATAAAATTAAAATTGAAAGAAGAAATGAAAAAGTTATTGGTGTGTGTTTTTTGTTATATCAATGCCTCCTAAGCATGGTTTGCCTTGGAAACCATAGTTGTCTTAAATAACGACCATTACATTAATATCTGCAAAAAAATTCTCAATAATATGGACTGGTACCGTAGGATGCCGGCCTCTATTGTTGAAAAATACAATAAAGAATTTTACATATTAACAGACTCGGCATTTTTGAACAACACAATTAATAAATCTACTTGGACTTTCATAAAAAACAATTTCCCTAGAACTCCGACATTTTATATACTCCCAAAAGTACACAAAAGCCTGACAGACCCTCCAGGTAGGCCAATTATTTCAGGCATTGGCTCAATCAGTGACAACGCAAGTAAGCTAGTTGACGAATATCTAAGACCTTTTGTAGTCTCACTAACATCATATGTAAGAGACACAAGTCATCTTTTACAAATCTTGGACCAGTTGTATGTACCAAATCAAGCTTTTCTAGTCACAATTGACGTGGAAACGCTGTATAGCTCTATTCCACATGAGCGTGGACTAGCAGCAATTAGACAAATACTTCAACAAAACCCAAACTCAGATCCCACATACAATGAATTCATTGTCACACTGCTTGAGTACATCCTTACCCACAATGTTTTTACTTTTGATGGCTCCAACTACCTGCAGGTGCAGGGGGTTGCGATGGGGACATGTTGTGCCCCATCGTATGCCAACCTGTACCTGGGGGAGTGGGAGAAAACTTTTCTTTCTGATGACGGCCTTACCCAATATACTAACCACATTGCGGGATGGTACCGCTATATAGATGACATTTTGGTCATCTGGGATGGCCCTCTAGATGTACTCGAGCAGTGTGTCCTTAGAATGAACAAAAATGACTTTAACTTGACATTCACTATGTCCTCCGATAAAAATCGTATAACCTTTTTGGACATAGAAATTTTCAAAAACGAACAAGGCAAATTATCCACTAAATTATTTAGAAAAACCACCGCAGGAAACACCATACTGCATGCTGCAAGTTTCCACCCTCAGCCTCTTATCAACTCCATACCCTACTCACAATACCTCAGAATCAAACGCAATTGTACAGACAACAACACATTCTTCAAAGAGGCAGCTAATCTACGAGATAGATTATTAGCATGGGGATATACACTTACATCATTGAAGAAATCTTTAAAAAAAGTAGTGAACCAACCTAGAAATACGCTTTTCCAGACCCCCAAACACAAAGATACTAACTCTCTTCGGATCATAACAACATATAACCACCACCAGGTTAGAAGAATAGTTGAAAAATACTGGCACCTACTAACCCTTGATCCATCTCTAGGCCATCTAGTACCAAACAAACCACAGTTTACATTCAGGAGAGCCACATCTATCGGCGATAAAATAGTGAACAGTGAGTTTAAAAATGAGTCAATAAAAACACACTGCAAATACAAAGGAACATTCGCATGTGGCGCCTGTCGGTACTGCGGCTATATGTTGACACAAAAAAATCCCACCCTTCCGAATGGGAAGAAATTTTACCCGAAACACTTCGCTAACTGCAGGACCACTGGGGTCGTCTATCTACTCCAGTGCAACTGCGGTTGCTTTTACATAGGGAGAACTAAAATGGGATTCTGGAAAAGAGCATATAGACACATTGTGTCTATGCAAACATCTGACCCTGATCTCCCCCTAGGACGTCATGTCTCCCTGGTACACGGGGGCAAATTCCCTAGGATCAAATTCTTGATTCTGGATCGAGTGCATCCGAGTCCCGGGGGGGTGACTGGAATAAAACCTTACTCCAGAGGGAATTAAAATGGATTTACTTATTGAAAGCTACTTCGCCCCCTGGCCTCAACGATGCAATGTGTTTTAAACCATTCCTCGAGGCTTTTAACTCCGGGGGAATGGAAAAATAAAACACCAATACATCGAATCCTCCATATTTATTGGTAACATTAAGAGAATATCACCTGTTCCTAAGTTGTATGTAGTACATACTTGCAATTATGTCTAAATACTGTGGAATAATATTATACTTGAGATACGTTGTAAACATTGTGGAGTAATACTACACTTGAGATATGCTGTAAACTTTTGGGTTGTCTGACCCAATGCATACATGTCTTGAGAACAAACAAGACCCTAAATTTACAAAAATTAATCTATATTGCTTGACAATGTTTTTTCCTCACTGCAAAACACTCTTTATACCTCTTATATTTTCTTTATTTTCTTATAATACCTTAAAATACAAAAGCAAGCAAATATGTATGCATTTATGCAGGTAACTCAAGAGGATCACTATGACAACACCTCTAAATATCAGTTTTCCTGTAAATGCCTGTCAAGCCGGGTAACTATAACCAGCAAATTGATGTATTGACCCTTGTCTTTTGATTTATGATTTGTCAGTCGTATGTGTTCTGCTCTATTAAAACCATCAAGCTTATATACAAATATTAATATAAAAATATCTAATATGTCCACTGATCTGAGCCAAACGACTAACAAACATATGTGCTGTTAAGCCTATTGTGTTATGTTATACACCTTATTGATGAAAATGCCTTAATGTACCTATATACAGTCTGTGTTATATATGCTATTGCATAGCCTCTAAAAGAGTTATACACAATTAACCAGTCTTTTTTGTTTGCCCACAAATCTGTCATGCCAAATATGTCTGCTGTTTTCTGCTTACTTCTCTCTGTGCATAACTGATAACCCTTACGATATATACACTTTTTTCTTATAATGTCTTAAGATCTTTATTAATCTCTATAAATTCCAATAGACTCTTGCTTATCTGACCCTCTCAAGCCCTTCCTGGGTGCGTCTGCTTGCAGCGGTTGCCCAGCACGGAAAGCCGCCCAGAATGTTTATCTGGGCGGCACTTTAGGAGGTTACCAGGGCGATGTTACATCCACGCCCACCACCTCCATATTGCCACTCCATCGGACATGCGCAGTCCGCCGGTGAGGCATTCAGTGCTGGTGGGACGGGTGTGCGTGACGCCACCCCAATGTAACATGCGCGGTAGGGGCGGCGCCACGCATCCCCGCCTCAGGGAGCAACAATGAGGCTTTCCAGCTGATGAGCATCACCAACCAGCTAAGCGCAATGATTGCGCCGGCTGATTGGGACTCGTCTTATATATAGACCGACCCCGTTCATTCCCAGCTCAGGCGTTGTATCTGCCTGGAGCTGGGATGCGGGGCTGGCCGATTTCTAACATCACCTAAGCCAAGGTATTGAATTACTCTTTTTGACCACTGTAATGCTGGGCTTATCCCTTCACTTTTTAAACCTACCTTTCACCAGTATAAATAGTGTCTGTGTGCCATCAATGATTCATTTCCCTCTAAGCTTAAATGCTATCTAGAGATATGTCATTATTATGTGCTATCATTGCAACATTATGAATAACCCTATGGGAATCTGGAATGCTCCATTCATATATATATTTCATGTCTACATTTTGATATATATTGTTACTACAATATCATAAATGAATCTATAAGATCCTGCAACCTCCCACATATATATATATATATATATATATATATATATATATATACTTTTTTTTTTTTTTCTAACCCCACATATACCTTTTTGGTCTAAACTTTAAATGTGGTGATGGCATTATATTGCCAGAACCATTATGCTGTAATAAATTATATGTAAAAATATGATGGGAAGCTGCAAAATTAGGTGGATATGACTTTTATAAATCTCATATGTACTTCTATTTATAATCGTATATTAGAACTGCACAAGACATTACAATTAATGGTTTCCAAGGCAAACCATGCTTAGGAGGCATTGATATAACAAAAAACACACACCAATAACTTTTTCATTTCTTCTTTCAATTTTAATTTTATTTTTTACCATTCATTACTCTTATCATTAATACTTCTAGCAAGTACCAAGTAGGAACTCATTATTCATTCAAATTATTTGAACCTTCATTTACAGGATTGTTCCTCTTTGCTCCAGTATACCGCTGTGGCCTGCACGCATCCGGGAGGGGCAGGGGTAGGTGAAGTCTCATGTATACATCCTCCCCCCTGGGGAATTATTGTACAGTTGAGAAAGTACCCAGGGAACAGCATTCCGCACCTACAAATAACAACTAATCGCCATCTCCTTTTGCTCAAGCATTCTTTGCTCCATTTTGTAGTTTTTACTATCTAGTGCATAGAAACCAACATTAATACAACAGGTAGGTGATCATTGGATCATTTAACCTGTAAATGGTTACTAACATTTAGATATATATGGTAACTTACCAATTATATTTCTTTAACCAATTTAGATGAACTCTTCCTTTTCAATTATGCTCTTGAAGAAGGACTGAAATAGAATGTATTCCGAAACGCGTTGGTCCTGAAAAGAGTTCATCATATATGTGCTATCTTTTAACAGAAATAGATAAGAAATTGTTCAAAACTATGTTTACCACATAAAATGTCTTTGTGGTTTGTGATGCTTACAATGTCTTTTAATATATGAGGATTTTTCGAATAAATACAAATACTTTTTTTATTCTTCACATTAGTGTGTACTCCTCCACTTTATAAAAAACTGTATGCAAGTGCCGGAAAAATCCACTTAGGGGAACCCCATTTTCTTTGAATGTAATTTCTGGATGTGGCATGGCCTCCCCCCTCATTAACCTAGGAGAGCTAATCACTCTCTCTTCTATATGCATGGTATTGTCTTAAAAAGTGTTTGGGGATCTGGGTCCTGCCCCAGGGGACATGTATCAATGCAAAAAAAGTTTTAAAAACGGCCGTTTTTTGGAAGCAGTGATTTTAATAATGCTTTAAGTGAAACAATACAAGTGTAATATTCCTTTAAATTTTGTACCTGGGGGGTGTCTATAATATGCCTGTAAAGTGGTGCATGTTTCCCATGTTTAAAACAGTCTGACAGCAAAATGACATTTCTAAAGGAAAAAAAGTCATTTAAAACTACTTGTGACAGCTCTTGTAGGGACTTCCCTATGGCTTTCCCCGTGTTGTTAGTGGGGGCGGGGTCACCCGTTTACGTAAGCGGGTGACCCTACCCCCCTCTGACACCGCAGGGAGAGCCATAGGGAAGTCCCTGTGCTTCAGAGGGGGCGGGGTCACCGGGTGGCCCCACCCGCTGTTATATAAGAGCTGTCACCTGAACAGAAGTGTCACACAGCGGGAGACTCCCACTGAGGTGGATCGGAGGACGAAGCAGAGAAGAAGAAGCCAGAGGAAGATGCAGGATGAGAAGACCAGAGGAAGAAGCGGTGGCCCCCACAACCACCGGGCAAAGGTTGTGGGGATGAGGCCCTTCTCCCCAGCAACATGGGGAAAATGTGCTTTGGGGGACTACCCCAAAGCACCCTCCCAATGTTGAGGGGATGTGACCTGGTACGGGTTAGGAGGGGGCACTCTCTCATCCCCCCTCTTTTCCTGGGGCCTGCCAGGTTGCATGCTCAGATAAGGGTCTGGTATGGATTTTGAGGGGACCCCCATGCCATTTTTTAAAAAATTTTGGCGCGGGGTTCCCCTTAATATCCATACCAGACCTGAAGGGCCTGGTATGGAATTTGTGGGGACCCCCACGCATTTTTTTTTTTTAAATTTTGGTTCAGGGTTCCCCTGTGGGGGAATCCCATGCAGTTTTTATCAATGAACTTTTATGTGTATTGCCGGGACCCACAATTCATTATAGCCGCGGGTAGTTTTAAATTACTTTTTTTTCCTTTAGAAATGTCATTTTGCTGTCAGACTGTTCTAAACAAGGGAAACATGCGCCACTTTACAAGCATACTATAGACACCCCCAGGTATGAAATTTAAAGGAATATTAAACTTTTATTGTTTAATTTTAAGCATTATTAACCACTTGCTTACTGGGCACTTAAACCCCCCTCCTATCCAGACCAATTTTTAGCTTTCAGCGCTGACGCACTTTGAATGACAATTGCATAGTAATACAACACTGTACC